>NW_015542355.1:213204-226038 GCF_001515605.1 Sinocyclocheilus anshuiensis
CCCCCCACCTCACACCCACACACCCTGGTGGTTCACTCATCATGAATAATAGAGCTGCAGAAGTAGAACATTCCATACTCCCGTCATGTACATACACACTTAGCATTACTACATCGAGTCAGTATTCAGTTATTACTAAGCACACCTCCAATGAACTGGACATTCATGATTATTAGATGTGTAGGCAGAGTTCTTGTAATTCAGCAAATTGTGTACTTTGCTGAGGAACAGCTGTCACTGACCTTAAGGACTTTTATTTCTGACTTTAATTCTGAGAAACTCATATGTACATGTGCTTATGGACACGTACATCAGCATCCTTTGTTAGGTATGTAAAGACTATCAATCATTGTACAATCAGCTTTAACCTTTACCTGAAACCAATATTTCCTAGGTCCCACATGTACTGTAGGCTGTGATTTTTTCAATATAATATAATTTTTTTTTCTGCTGTAATGATGCCAAACTGCTTGTTTAACCTTTAGTATTAACAGAAAATAGGAGTGTCAATAGAATCAAATATGCATGATTCCAGAATGTTAATTATAACAACAGATATTGAAATGACAGAATAATGAATGTGCATGTTTAGCATTTTAATTAATTTACACTACCATTCAAAAGCTTGGGATCTATAATATTTTTTAAAAGTTTTGAAAGAAGTCTCTTATGCTCATCAAGGCTGCATTCATTTGTTAAAAAAATGCAGTAAAAACTTTTGTTTTCTATTTTAATATGTTTTAAAATGTCATTTTAATTTATTCCTGTGATAGTGAAGCTGAATTTTCAGCAGCCATTACTCCAGGCTTCAGTGTCACATGATCCTTCAGATATCATTCTGATATGATGATTTGGTGCTCAAGAAAGATTTATTTTATTATCAGTGTTGAATTCCAGAAATCTGTTGTGCTGCTTAATGTTTTTGTGGAAACCATAATAGAAAATGTAAAAGAACAACAATTATTTGAAATCATAATAATTTAATGCATCCTTGCTAAAAAGTAATAATTTCTATTATTAAACATTATTGATCTTATGTAATGTATTTACAAAAAATCTTTCTTGACCTAGATTTTTGAACTGTATGTTGTAGTGTACTGTATGTTATTTAAATTAAAAAAAAAAATTGTATTATTCTGAAGCCCCCTTGGAAGTTAGCTGAGGCTCACTAGTGGGCCCCCTGGTCCTAAACTCACCCAAATTTCCTACTTCTAACAAGCCATTTGTCTGTCCACACTGTCAATTCAGAAGGTATTTGATGTTTAATGCAGAGCAGGATTTTAGACAAGAGAGATTTCACAGTAGGCAGGGCTAACCGACACAAAAAATGTATGTATTATATGATATATTGTTCCAGGACCATCAAAATATCATCTATCATCAATGTCTGTCTATAATCGTGTGCTACTTAGATAAATCATGTTAAGTTTGTGGTTCCATATATGTATTGTGAGTCGGTGATGCTGGCCTGTTCCTAATTCTATCTCTGTGCCTCACCGTCAGTGTGAAGTGCCAGAGGGTTTGTGCATGGTTGATAATAAGGGTTTTGTCATGGTTTTATTTAGCCCGCTGTGACCCTGTATTAAGGGCAAGGAGAAGGGGAGAACTGCAGATTTGAAGAAATGTGCTGAAACCAGACACAGTGAGAGACTGAGAGAGAGGAAAGACACACTGGGGAGGAGAAGATACAATGAGTACTGTGTGTTAAAGATAGAAAGAAAGAGAAAAAAGGTAGAATGTAGGGAAGGTAAAAGAGTCATCTCCGTTCAAGACAAGTCACAAGCCAGCCTCACACGATGCAGAGTGAGGAGAGAATGTGGTCCGGTGAGGAGCCTGTCACAAATATATCCTACTCGTATGTCTAATGTAGCTTTGTATCCGCAGTAAGATCTTGCTCTCTCTTACTGACTCACTGTTAGAGTCTAGTGATTAGCACACATTTTTGAATGGATTTCATTTTAATATTTTGAGTGGTTGGTTTTGTTTGTTTGTTTGTCAAACCCAGTGGTGTTGTATAAGGGGGATTGTTGTGTTGTCACATTTGATTTTGTCCTGAATTCTGTTGGTGTCTCTGTTTTGTTTCTGCATGCTACATGTAAGAAGTACTGAATACATTTCAGCCGTTTTGAATTCACATTTTAACATATAATTTCATATAAACTGCTGTCTGTTTTGCACTCGTGCTAACCTATTGTCTGTTTCTGATCAGAAATCCCTCGTTAGATGAGATGGAAGGTCACAGGTTTGATTCCCAGCACTTCCAGTTAAGGTGAGCGACTTAAGTGAGCCGTCGTTTAGGTCCTGAATGTTCAATTATGTCCTTCTGCACTACGCACGCTTCCCCCAGCCTGTTCTGTTTTTGAACCCTACAGACTGTGGATTGTTTGTATAAAATGAGACAGCGGCAGTCAGATTGAGTGATTGAGACAGGGAGAATGAATAAAAGAAATGAAAGACAGACCAAAACATCCCTGGATGTCAATCCTTGTGGAGTCTCTTTACACTGGCATGACACAGAACGTTAATTATTAAATGCAAATATTGAAGATCTGAGGGCTGTTTGGAGATGCTGAATTGAAGAATGGTGAAACTGAAATAGTCAATTTTTAAAATTGTAACACTATTTATCAAAGCTATATGTTGAACTAACCAGTTGCCGTTCTTTCCTTGTTCCTCCCACTTCCACTGCTATGTTTTTCACCCTCTCTCTCTTTTTCTCTCTCGGTCTATCTTTCCCTCTCTATGTTAGTGGTCGACCAATATAGGTTTTTGTTATGGCAAAATATTTTACTAAGTGAAAACACAGAATTCAAAGATATATTCTTTGAAATCAAGTCTTACTATTATAATTTTTATAGCTATTTTATTTTTAAGCAATATTGCTTCTCGTGTAAATGTGTTGTAGACATGTTTAAATATTTATACTGTAAACCAAGTGAAAAAGACCGAAAATTATTTGTTGATGTTCGACACTAGGTGGAATGGCCTGCTTGTATATCGGTCTGTCACTACTCTGTATCAATCTACATCAGTGCACTAACCCTAGCTGCTCTGCTCTCTGCCTCTCTCTTTCTCTCCCACACCAGGCCTCCAGAGCCAGTTTACAGCACTGTGAACAAACTGAGTGACCGCGCCCCCTCTCCCCATCTCTACTCCCCCGTGGAGTTTGATAAAAGCCCCATGCACTCAATCCCCCACTTCCCTCACTATCATGTAGGCCTGCTCCCTGACTCCGAGATCACCAGGTACTAAGCACAGCGCTCTGCATGGGACATGAATGAGGCATGTGAATGAAAACTCTGTGGCCACACCCTAATTTATGCTCACTTGGTATGATTTTTATTATATATGAAATATACATGAAGTAATTCTCTTATGCTCACCTAGGCTGCATTTATTTGATTTAAAAAAAAAAGAGTAAACCGTAATATTGTGAAATATTGCAACTATTATATTATAACAACTATTATAACAAATATTGCAAATTATATCATTTAATTTGTTACAATGCCATTTATTCATGTGATGTCAATTTTCAGCAGCCATTACTCCAGTCTTCAGTGTCACATGATACTTCAGAAATCATTCTAATATGGTGCTAAGAAACATTTCTTATTAATATCAATGTTAAAAACTGTTGTGCTAGTTAATATTTTTGTGAAAACCTTTTCAGGAATATTTGAAAAAAATATACATTTCAAAAGAAAAGCCTTTATTTGAAATAAATATTTTTTGGAACATTATAAATGTCTTTACTGTCACTTTTGCTCAATTTAATGTATCCTTGCTGAATAAAAGTACTAATTTCTTTAAAAAAAAATATTTCTGACCCAGAACTTTGACAGTAGTGTATGTCTGATAATGGAAGAAAAAAGGTTGCGAATACAGTTTTATGCTGACATGCTGAAAAAATATTACATTGATTACTGTAGATGAGCAACTCCAACAGCTTTGCATAATTCTTTCATTTTTATTCCTTATACTTCATTTGACAATGATGCAAAGTGCACGTAGAGGACACAAGCGTGGCGATTGGTAGTTACCATGGCAGTTACCCGTGACAACAGTATAACTGAATCACATCTCTGCTGCAGCTGTCCACTTACTTCCTTCCCTTCCACAGCCTCTGTCAATTGTCCATATTTTCATTTGTTAGACTGTATTGCTTATTGACAGCTTCCCAATGAAGGTCAGAGCTTGGCCGCTGTCATATATGCGGTTTGCTTGTGTGCCTGTTGCATCCATCTGAAGTTAGTGCATCATAAATCAGAGAGGACTGATTTTTATCTTCCTTATTTCCTGTCTAAGTGATTTCAGTTTAGGTTCAGGCAGCAGCTTGTATCATTAATTGGATAAAAGAAACTTTATTAGCAATAACGAAACATCTCTCATCTTGCTGATTAAACGACTAGGCATATAAATGTATTAGTCTGGAGATGAATGGAGTGTAAACAGGGGGTTTGGCCACAGAGGAAATGCTCTTCGGGACTCTCTGGCACAAATGGCTCAGTAATGTTCCACTGTTATCCGAATCTGTGCATAATGCCCTCAGTGTGGGTGTGCTTTGTTTACCGGTTTGTTTTGATTTAGATTTTTAAGTTCATTACTCTATGAATTACAAAGCTGCGCCTAATTGGCTTCTCTGGGATTTGAGTTGATTTGCATTTCAGAACGCCACCGCTAACACCTAATGCATCGCTTAAATCCTCAGGACTTGCGGAAAAGCATTCATGAAAATGCCAGTCATAATATCTGTGATTAATGGATTGCTGCCGGTTTTTGGTGATGCTCTTCAAGGGAAAGCGCAGGCAGCAGTTCTGTGAAAATGGCCAATTCTGTGTGAGCGAGCATGTGAGATTGTCAGTATCGTACCAAAAGGGAACAGTTCTCATTTTATCACGCATAAACACCAAAATACTCTGCCTAAGAGTGCTGTTACTTCACATTAGCTGTGTTTGAGTAGCTCCTGACAGCTGCCAATAAAAAATTGGACGATTCTAAAACGAATCTCATGTGGAGCACTAGGAATATATAGTGCAACGGATTTGACTGTACCCATGTGCCATTATAATGGCATGTATGGCTTAAGTGATTGGCTCAAAACCCTGGATATAGAAATGTGGTCCATTAGCTGATAATTTCAAGAATTTTTCTCAGGTATTATTGACCCATTTAGGCATCACCAGGAGATACTAGCATACAATTTGCAAAATTATGTTTCAAGCGGACTCTTTCTTGTTCAGTGTAGTCATTCTCTTTGATTTGACTAGAATTCAGATGTCTTTGATGTTTTCTTAATATGTATTCACTTGGCAATAGTACACAAAAATTTATTTGATCCTAATCAACAACCTCAAGTGTGGTTCCCAGAGAGAAATCAGATCTGATGTATTTCAAGTATTTCGGAGGACCTCAGAGGATCCAGATCTTGTCATCTCTGAATCATCAGTCAGGAGGGAGAATCCCTCACATCATTCAATTTGGATCCAAATGGATGAATCCGATTGGCTGAATTGCTCTTGCTTTCCAGGCTCTTCTGTAGCTTCGAGGCATATGCGTTCGATGGGGGTCGTGTCCCCTACACTGGCTGCTCACTGATCTGAAGTGATAGTTTTGTTTGTATCATGATTAATAATTTTGTTTGGGGCTAAAAACAAAGGGTGCATACTAATTGCGTTTTGCTGATGTGGACAGTTTTGCAGTGACATGAACCATAATTCATAGTTCCCACAAGATTTTGTTACTTCTAATTTGTATGACTTGTGTTCCTTTTAGAGAAGGATAAACTAGCTTAATCTAGTTTGCTGACAGATTTTTAAAATACGCTTCTGGAGAATGCAAATACCAAATATCTGAAATCTTACACCATTTCTAACAGTGACAGGTGTTGTTTATGTATATTATCATGTTTCCTACGAGAAGAATACTAATTCTACTGGAGCTTTTTAAAGTATGCCTTTTCTTCTTTTATTCATATTATCAGGGAGGGCATGAAGATTAAATTAGCTTAATTTATTAGTGGTGTTTGCTAAGACAGTCTAGAATAAAGAGATCTGAACAAACCACTAACCCTAAGTATTAAACTTTGGTACATGACTTGTACTAAAGTTTTGACTATGCATTTTGAGGACTATTTTATGGATTTATTCATTTAAAAATAAAAAGACATTTCATTATTTAACTAATTAAAAACTATTTTACTTATTTACTTCATGTTTAAAAATTGTGTTAAATTTAAGAGTAAAATAATACTAGATTTTTGGTGGTATTTTTCCTGGTAAAACTCTAGTGTCCAAAATAAAATTGCGAGAAAAAAAAAAGGCAAAACTAAAGACAGATACAGATCTTGTACTGTGTTGTGATCAAATTAATGATTTAATCATTTTGCTTCTTGCCATAAAAAATGCATAATAATCAGTCTTAATGAGCTGGTGTTTATATTTAAAGTACTCTTTGGCTGTTTACTCAGAAGCAAATTGTGCACTATAGATATTAGATTCTCTGCAAAGCTGTTTAGACTTACGGTGAAACTGCATCCATTGTTTGTTCTTTATTCCCTAGATGTCCTTTGCAATGCATTGTGGGACGTGTGCTTCAGTGAACCAGCAAATAATGAAACCCTTTCTTCTTAACCTCCTTCCTCTTTCTTACTGATAGTTGACAATACAGGTCCATCTCATATTGATCAGTGGTACAATTTTTGTCAAAACCCTAGTTTTGTTGTGATATACCAAGCATTTGCCAGTTTCCCTCGGGAGAAAACATTGATATTTTTAATAACAAAAGTTCAGTGTTTACAATTGTGCCCTCCTTAAAACTTCCCTAGGGGGGACAACCTGCCCTTTAAGAGGGACAGAAAATGAAGAAGAAAAGATTTGATTGCATCTGCTGAGTGTATTGGAGTTTACCGCTGTGATTCTGACAGTCAAAGGTGCAGAAGAGGCTGGTATCCGGAGACTCCATTGAGCTAAGAAGTGAAAAGGCCATCCAGTTCTCTTGCTGAGAGAGCGTTTTTGAGAACGGCAGGGAGGTGCACATATCAATACATGTCTTAACATTTCTGCTCAACAGCTAAATTGCTCTGTTTTCTTTGAATCTGTGAATCTGATGACAGTCTATTGATTGTGTTGAGGGGTATCAGATATGTTTGAGTAGGTTGATCGATCAGTGGCAGTTTTAGATTGGCACCACAGAGAAACCCAACAAAGATCATAAGGTATTCATGGTTTTATTTCAGAGATCATAGTCTCTGCTGTGGGAAAAGGGGAGTGTGGAAGTATGAGGGTGGATGGATGGATTGATTTTGAATGATTCAAAAAAGGACCAGTTCAAAAGAGTCATATTTTTATGAATCAAACTACACTTTTTGTGTAGTATGTTTTTGAATTGCCAACAAGAGCTGGTTCATTTGTTTGAGAATTGAACATCCTATTCAAATGTAAAGTGAAAGTGACGTGATATGTGGCCAAGTATGGTGACCCATACTTGGAATTAGTGCTCTGCATTTAACCCATCCAAAGTGCACACACACAGCAGTGAACACACACACACCGTGAACACACACCCGGAGCAGTGGGCAGCCATTTTTTTGCTGCGGCCGTGGTTCGGTGCCTTTCTCAAGGGCACCTCAGTCGTGGTATTGAAGGTGGGAGAGAGCGCTGTACATTCACTCCCCCCACCTACAATCCCTGCCGGTACGAGACTCGAACCCACAACCTTTGAGTTACGAGTCCGACTTTCTAACCATTAGGCCACGACTTCCCCCCATTATTATCATCATACAACATTGATGGAAAATGCTTATTTTGCCATCCGACGGGTACGTAGTGTGCCAACCCATTAGAAACGAGACCTTATATTTCACGTGGATGAGGCTTCTGACACATTTTCATATTCAGAACGCTCTTACAGTGGAAGAATGCTTAGAGAGAGAAGGGAGGGAGAATAACACAGGGTGACGGTGAATAAGTGGTGGCGGGTAAAGATGTGTGAGGGGGTTGCATATGAAATGGCAATCCTCCCCTCTTCTCCTCAGGTATTGTGAATTGAAAACGAGTGTAATCTATTTGGTTTGTTTTCCCATTTGGCTCTGAACTTGAAATGATAAACAGTAGCTGTTTGTAATCTGGGACCGAGCTGCTGAGGGAGGCAGACAGGAGCTCTATCAGCATTTTGCAGCCTGTAGGTAGAGAGAGAGAGAGAAAGAGAAAGGGATGAAAGGGAGAGAAAGAGAAGTTTGGAGGATAGAAATGTAAGTGAAGAAAAAAGACAGAGAGTTTAATGAGGGTGGTTACAGCCGGCGGGGCGCTACAAGCACTCAACCCACCTCTGAGCCAGCTTTTACTCAAAATAAATCTATATGCAGTGTCAAATACATAATGATCAGCATATCATTAGTATTAGCATGCGTCCTCAGACTCAGGATCAGCTGTCACAGATGCTTCTCTGAGTGGCAAGCTGCAATTTATGTTTGTATAAATTAGAATAATGCAGGGATCAAGCGTTTCTTTTAAGCTTTCAAGAAAAAAGTACTTATCCAAAAAGTCAATATTGTTAAATAGTGGCTATTATTCGTGAAATTAAAATTGGAGATTTTTTTTTGTTTGTTTATTATAAATGATTTATGATAAAAAACAATTTTTAATTAACATGCCCTTGGAATCATAAAAATTATCTTTAAAATAATATTTAAAATAAATGTAACTACTCTATAACTTTATCAACTTCTGTTTCATGCAGACTTGCATCTGTAATCTTAATAGAATTTTTATCAGTCGTATCATTATTATTTACAGTTTTAGAATTATAGTTAATTTATTTCTGTACTATTTTCTTCCACTTTTACCATTAAATGGACAACTGATTAAGATGAATAGAATCAGAGCCACCTTAAACTTTATCGTTGCATTGTCAGTCAGCATGTGTCTTGTCTTCTGTCAGCTGTGCAAGACAATTAGCACATATAAGGTGGCCTCTGTGGCCTCTGTGCCTCGTTTAAATAGTCTGTCAGCAGTGCACCTTTTCTGTGTTGCATTTGCAGTGTAAAGACGGATTTAGTTGTTCGAATGCATAACCTCGTGTGACTTTTCAGTAGTCCCAATTATCCTTGCGCGTACGTTAATGGTTTATATACCTCATCCTGAAGCATAATGTGGTTTGAGTAGCTTGAGCAGTGTTCAGTAAAACTTTTGAGTGTGAAACTATAAGATAAGCCTGTTTGAGTGGATTTTCAAATTTGTGCATGGTTTTGGAGAATTTGTTGTGTGAATTTGTTGCTTTCTGTAGAAGTGTGCAGTTGGGATTCAGGCTAGATTCTGTTTTCACTGGATTCTATGGGTGAAAAAATGTAATAGGGTGCCATCTAGTGGTAAAGTGTCCCACTTTCACATCTTGGCTGTATTACAAAGTGCAAAGAGAATAGGAGCTGGTCTTTGCTTGAAGTCTTTGCAGGTCATGTATTTTTAGTTCATAGCTGCACTCATTCATTAACAATGGGCAGCATTATTTTATCTAATGGGTACTACTAAACATGTGAGCTTTATTTCTGTAGCATCAGACAGATCATAAAATCAGAATATGTGATGATCTTGTTCTTATATATCCAATTGTATAGACTAAAGGTTATTTTTTTAGGCAGCCTTGTATCAATAGCCACCAAAACCACAAATTTAGAGAATGTAAGTGGATATTTCCTCAGAGAGCATGCAGTAAATATCTATGGATATCAGATATGTACTTTATTGCAGAGTTTTAGGCAGGATGTAAGTTGTTACACATTGTCAAAGATGTGGCCTTTTATAATTTTGCTGTACATGAAAACATCTCCAACAAATCTTGGATAGATGAATACTTCAAAATGTAATGTTTAATTCAATGTGTTGTTTGCCATGTCTTTTGTAATTATTTGTGATATTTGCTAGAAATTTCTGAGTGAAACCAACACCAAATATTTATCAACATGTATGCCATAGTTGTCTTGGGAAAAAAAATGAAAAATCCTTATCAATGAACCATGATGATGAATGAACAATTTATCAATGAACAACTGATTGGTAGTGGCCAGAAGCCTTGTGAGTCTGACTCATGAATATTAATTAGATTGTTTACCATTGGCCAAGCAATCGTAACTGATTTGCTGAAAAACAGGATTACTGACACAATCGGGATTACCACTTACTGGTTACATTGGTTGGTTTGATCAACTGCTGATGTAACTGGTTGGCAGAGCCTTCTTTTCTTGGTTTTAATGCCGTTGTTTTATGTGGTCTGCTACAGTTTTCTTCTTCACACTGTAGCCAATCCAAAAAAAAAAAAAAGCTCTTAAAATATAATGATTATGCCCAAAAAGTGTTTTCACATTTCATGGGATGCAGCTTGGCTTAGTTTCTGTTTATGGCCTGAAGAGCATCATCACTCCGAGGCGAGCCAAGCAGATGCACTGGGAGAGAAATTAAGTGATGGAGAGAGAGAGGATGGGCCTGCCTCCTCCTCACAACTAGGTCAGAGAGAAGACAGCACTAACAGATTAGCCTTCTGTTCTAAAATAGCTCCATCTCGGGTGTCGTCTCTTTGCATTATCATCTGTAGACTCAGATGATTGTGTATCTCCACATTTCAAGTGTATCTGACAGAAGTGTCACAGCTCAAGATATCTCTTGGTTTGATTGGTCACACTTGACAGGATGATGCCTCAACTGTCAGGATCCTATGACTAACTAAAAGGGCCCAAGCTAAGTGGATCAGACTTTTTGGGATCATTTTAACACAATCTGTAATGCATTTCAGCACAGCTTGGGATTCAAAATCTGATTTAAACTCATAAATAAATTAATATTTTTAATTTCAGGATTTTCAAGAAATTAAAAGGAAAGAAAAAAGGTTTATCCTTTATAGATAATTTTATATTTTAGATTCTACACTGTTTGCCATTATAATTCATGTTACTTCTTAAATTAAACTTTTCATTCAAATTGTTATGCTGACATTTATTATTTTTATTTAAAAACTTTTCATTTTTGTTTTTATTATAAATTATACTATATATACACAGCATGAAGTGACTTTGTGTGTATAGGAGAGAGAGAGAGAGGCTGTGCGTCTTCTCCGTTTCTAGGAAACCAGGCAGAAATGAGACAAAAAGCACATAAGTGGAGCAGTCCCCAATAGGTGTCAGCTGTTGTGCTCGATTTCATTGTAGATCGTTTGGACCGACCCAAGAGTGTGGATGTGTGCGTGTGTGCGTGCACGCGTAGATTGCATGTGTATGTTTACAAAGTAGTGTAGCGTGTGTCAGTGGAGATGCTGAGCCCTACGGACTCTGAGCTGATGTATTACCTGAACTGTGTGTACAGGGAGCCCAGGAAGATCGTTCTGCACAAGGGCTCGACTGGACTGGGCTTCAACATCGTAGGAGGAGAAGATGGAGAAGGCATTTTTGTCTCCTTCATACTTGCAGGAGGGCCTGCGGACCTCAGTGGAGAGCTGCGGAGAGGAGACCAGATCCTATCCGTAAGTGGATGTCCCGAAAATACATAAACCATATATTTGAGGGCAAAATGGCTAAATAATATCGCAATGATCATAATAAGATATATTGACCTTTATGTTTGTTTCGTGATATAAACAGCTATTTATTGAATTAGCATGTATTAAAGTTAAAGTATCTGCCTCAAAGGTCATGAATAGATGTCATATTTTGCTATTATATGCCGTAAACCGCCATAAACATTTAGAAGCACATGTCCTCCTTAATATTCAAATTAATAGTTGATAAATCTAGGTTTTTAAATTACCTTGTTTCTTTAACTTTTACATTTAGGTCCCCAAATCATAGTCATGCATGGTTAAAGAGACCTAAATGTTATAAGGAGTCATTTTAATGTTTTTCAATTTTTATTTTTAAATACTAATTATGTTTTGATTTGAACAAACATCATGAATGTTATGTTTTTATGTAGTCATTCAAATTGGTATATAAAATTCCCAGAGTAGTGCAGAACCTGTACTGAACAGGAGGTGGCACCATCACATCATTCTGTGAACCTACAAAACCTGTGCCGAAAACGCTTTTTTTGTTTGTTACCTTTTTTTGTCTGTCTAGTCACTACTCAAAACTCCACCAGTTCCAGGTTTCATTTATTTTTTCATTATAATTTCATCAGTTTTCGGCACAGATACAGTTCCGTACCCTTTTTTGCGGCATGTTAATTGACAGCACAATTACAGCTCTCATTGAAACAATCCAGATCAGCGATCCACTCGAGAAGCTCTCCAAGCTGATTTCCTGTCGCTGATCTCATCATTTATGGTTATCAGAGCTTCATCAGGGCTCACTAGTTGTAATCAGACTCCTCCATCCAGATCCCCACCACAATTACTTTCAGTGCCACTTGAGCCGAGAGCAATCACGGTCTGCCTCCTTAGGACACTGATTAGAACGAGAGAAAGAACAAGGGAGAGGAGAGAAATAGAGAGGGAGGGAAGAGATAATGGAGTGCTGGCCTGATTTGGATTCTAAGAATAGCTGTGGTGTACCTTCTGAGTTCACACTGTTAAATGAGCATTAGGACACAGCAGCAGGCACGCTGAGACTCACATACACAAACACCTCCCCTGCCCCTCCCACTGCGCTGTGGTCTCATGTTGACTTCTTCTGTTTGTAGTCCTAAACCTGGTGTAGCCCAAGATCCTGTCCCCCTGCAGAGACCGGTTCCCCTGGACCCCAAACAGATTCCATTGGCTGAAACTAATTAGAAATTATAGAAAATTGTGTTATTTAGTCTTAATCATGAAAATATGTGAATGTATTTTAATTTACATATAACATTACTTATA
>NW_015542355.1:226321-239389 GCF_001515605.1 Sinocyclocheilus anshuiensis
GCATGCATTATATATATATATATATATATATATATATATATATATATACAGTATATATGTATATATATACAGTATATATATATATGCTAACCACTTAAAAAAAAGCTATTTTGATTAGCTAAAACAGGAAGTCACAGTGTTGTCCAGGCATTGAGGCGATCAGGCATTGAGAAAAGGTTGTAGGAACTTTTATGGAACCAAAGGAGACTTCGCATTTTAAGAATAGCAATTTTCAGTTTATGAGCAGCATAAGGTCTGTGGTTAACATTACTTCATTACTTGAAGATACTTTCACATTTTGTTCTGAAACATAAATTACAGTCATACACTACCATTCAAAAGTTTGGGATCAGTAAAGTGTTTTTTTTTATTATTACTTTTATGATGCTACAAAAGATTTCTATTTCCAGTGGATTTTTTTACTTTCTGTTAATACAAAAATCCTGAAAAAAACATTATCCCCAAAAAATTTGAATATTTTATATATTGCTTTATATATTACTTTATTATTGAATGTATTTTTGATCAAATAAATACAGCCTTGTTGAGCATTTATTTCAGAGGCTTTCTTCAAAAACACTTTAAAAATCTTACAGACTCAAAATTTTTCAAACTGCTGTGTGCTTTAAAAATGCTTGTTGCTAACAAGCTGCTACATAAGGACTACATTGGTTGTCAGCCATGATTAATTTATTCCACAACTGAAAGTGGGGGATTTTAAAAGAAATAGTATTTGCCTGATCATGTGATCTCAACACGGCCACATAGACTGTATAAAAACGGTCGGCCACCATAAAACAGTTTTTTTAAGCCACTGATTTGACTGGAGTCTTCATGTAATTTTTATAGATATTTTTCACAATTAACATTCATTTAGTTGTGTGTAAAACCTTTTAAGGGGGAAAAATGAGTGCACCTTTACAAGTATTTTGACTTGACTTCTTGAGCCGAAGAACTGTGCATCTGGATGATAGCAGGCATTTCTTGTGCCAGATCACTCCAGGCTGAAAGATACCACATTTTCTGAGAGTCAGGCAATTTTAAATATGAATTCGTTAGAGAGCTTTGACTGTATTGCTGCCCGTTCAATACTTACAATTTGAGCCATTAATTTAGGTAAGTTGATGAATTAGCTTTTATTATCACATGCTTTATGTATACTTACAATGTATTTTGTTACTGATAATAAATTCTAGCCTTGTTGATTATTTAATTAATGTTTCTGGTGAGTGTTATTGATGAAACATCATTCACAGACAGATGCTATTGATGTAACAGCTTTTGTTGTGATTGATTTCAGGTTAATGGAATCGATCTGCGAGGTGCCACTCATGAACAAGCTGCAGCTGCGCTGAAAGGAGCGGGTCAGACGGTAACCATCATCGCCCAATACCGGCCCGAGGGTAAGTGTCCGTCAGCTCCTCCTGACCAAACACCGTTGCTGAAGTTCACATGATTCTTACTCACAGAGCCACTGCAGAGGTCGCCTTTAGCTGCAGGCAGGACAGAAACACAATTCACCAGACATTTTTGGGCCAAGCCCAGCCCGGTGTGCTCATTATTCCTCCTGACTGTTACAGAATAGCGCATGTGCCCTTGGAGTGTTGAGGTGCCATGTTTGATAAGTGTCAATTAGGAGGTTTGGCTGCTCTGGACTCCAGTGACCCATTCAGATGGGGTCGGATGCATCACCGTAGTCTGGGATCTAAGAATGTTTTCACTGGCTTATCTTACTTAAAGATGAAGTGTGTCATTTCTTCCATGTGACAGTGCTTTCTCCTGTGCTAGTTTAATGTGCAGAGACAACTTCAAAAGTAAACCCGGTTTCATGAATTCCACAAAAATATTTTCATGGTTTCCACAAAATATTAAGCAGCACAACCATTTTCAGCTGTGATAATAAGAAATGTTTCTTGAGCACCAAATCAGCATATTAGAATGATTTCTGAAGGATCATGTGATACTGAAAATTCAGCTTTGCCATGACAGGATCAAATAAATAAAAAGTAATACAGTCGAAAACAGCAAAAACAAAAGTTATAACAGTATTTTTTCTCCCCTTAATATTAAAATTTTTACTGTACTTTTGATCAAATAAATTAAGCCTTGGTGGCATAAGAGACTTATTTCAAAAACACTGAAAACTTTTTTAAATATGAATTCCTTACTTTTTTTAAGAGCCCCCTAAATGAGTTTCAAACACAAAACACCTACAGTACTTAAAAAAATAATTTAGACTATAATCATTTTGAAAAATGGAGAAAGATGCTTTGTAGATGCAGTTGGTGTAGATGTGGCATCTACCAGCAGGGGCCAACTGAAACATGCTAACCACCAAAACCTTGACGTTTGGGAGGTTTGAGATGAGACTTCCTGTTTGTCTGAAGTAGAGTGTTGCAGGGATGAGGTAATTTTGTGTGCCAGCTCTGAAGTTAGCACCACCCTGGTTCCCTCTACAAATAATTTTGAACCCTAAATACAATTGCTAGAAGTAAAAATGTTAGGCTATAAACAAACTACACCGCAGTCAGAAAAATTCAACATCACCATCACTAAGCTAAGTAAAGTACTTTGCCCAAGCGTGAGTAAAAGCAGACTAGTGCGTAGATTAATTTTTTTGTTTGGCGTGATGATGTTTATGTCCCTGTCCCTGACAGCCTCTGTACTCCCATTTATTGGCCTTTTTCAAGACTAGTAAAACCTTGAAAAAACTGGGTAATTTATTATATAATAAAATAAAATGTGAAAATATATTGACCTTGTGTTAACCACAGACCTTATTTAAGACCTTTACCCTAATTCGGGAAAAAAAAAAAAAACATTGACTTCCAGACAATGGAACTTGAAGTTTAAAAATGCTAACTCTGAGTTTTAGGACTAATTCCTCCAGAACTCCATATAGGTAACATGCATTATTTTTCTAATTCCAATTGTTGCTACTAGGGGCGCCAGAAATGACACACTTTACCTTTAAATTGTAATCCTATTATCTGTGATATTGGAAACGGTATATGAGGTGTGCATAGCATGAGCTGCAGGTGTGTGCTCATACAGTCTGTGATAAGGTGAGAGAGACAGATGTGGCAGCGTGATCAGGTGTGTACTGATATGTCCTCTCTTTTTTCACCCGTCAGAACTTGCCCTGTGCTCCCCACGCCGGGCCCCGCCACCAACTGCAGGTTTGTGCCATGTGATCAGCACCTGGGTCAAGTGCAGTACCACACAGACAGACTGCACAGAGCTAGACCACAACTAAAGACTCAACTGCTAGAACTGCAGATTTTACAGTTCCTTTGTTTTGCCTTCCCACGAGGCTTTGGGAATTCCAGGACAGTTGGGGTACAAAGATCTGAAGTTTACTGCTCAGGTTCTGTCTAACTCTTTGCAGTCTGGCTGAGGAACGTGGTCTTATTCTTGCCCCAGTGGCGTCTCTGACCATGGGCCTCTCATTCAGGGGAAAGGAACAGAGAGAGACCTTGCTCTCCTGATAATCCTGTGTGCATCCTTTATTCCCCCTGCCTGCTGCCTCACTTGATAAACTCCTCGGCTCCTGTTGTGCTTGTTTTTGGCTCTAACCCGCTCGTCCAGCACAGACAGCTGCTGTTCAGTACATACACATCCAGATATTCATCCTGGGAGATCAAGACATTTTATAACATTTACATTTTTCCTTTTAGCAAATTTAAATATAAATGGACTTAGAAATGAGGTACATAAGCGATAATCATAAATATTAGAATATATTGGGGTTGATGAGATTATTATTTATTTGTTTTATGTTTTTGTGTCTTATGCTCACCAAGGTTGCATTATTTTTATCAAAAAAAGCAGTAATAATGTTAAATATTATTACACTTTTTTATTTTTTATATTTTTCCCATGATAGCATTTACATTTATGCATTTAACAGGTGCAAAGAAATTAACAAAAGAGGAGGAACAAAGCAACATAGGAAAGCTGATTTTTTTTTTTTTAATTATCAATGTTAAAAACAGAAAGTTCAAAACTTTCTGACCCCAAATTATTGAACGGTAGCATGTATTTAATTGTTATAATCAAGCATAAGGAAGGACTGATTCATAAGAATTACACAATTCAGTATGAAATTGTATTGAGTATTATTATTGAGTATTATTATTTTACACAGTTAGCACTGTTAGAGCTTAATTTTATTTGTTATATTTAATTCTAAAATAAAATACAATATTTTATGTTGATATATTGTATTTTGAAAGAAGAAGTTCCTTATATTTTATCTTATATATTTGGATATATATATATATATATATATATATTGGCTCTTATTTTTTGGTCCATTTAAGAAAAGGCTGTGCATCTTTATGATTTAAATTTGCCCGCTTTTTTGTACACTATCATATAAATCAGTGTTTCTCAACTCCAGTCGTGAGGGCCCACCTCCCTGAATGTTTTAGATGTCTCACTAATTAAAACAGTTGATTGAACTCATGTGTGTTAAGTAGTGGAGACATTCTGGGAGGTGTGTTCTGAGATCTGGAGTTGAAAACCACTGATATAGATGGCCTCAAAGCTAACACACATGGACTAAAAGCCACAAAACCCTTTTTTTTAGGTTATATGTTCTAAATTAAGAGCTGAGCATCAGGGTTCGGGTCAGCAGCCTTGCTTGTCTTACTGCACTGCTCACTGTCTCCATTCCTCTCCTTTCCTCTCCTCCTCTTCCACCTTTGACCCTCTCTCCCAAACTACCTCCTGCCCCCTGCTGAAACCAACACACCCTTACCAAAACACACACAGATCACACTCACAGAATGGCAGCATGTTAGCCCAATCGCAAACACATACTACTTTTGGTCTATAGCAGTTTTCTAAACTAATATGTTTGAACATATTAGTACAGATTCAGTCTGTTTGCCGATTAAGTTTGCAGATGCAGCTGTAGTATTTGTATTTAATGCAATAGCATTTGTACATTAAGTGTGACTTAAATTTCTAAATATTTGTTGGGACCACTGTATATATTAGTGTATGTATTATTAAAAATTAACACTACACACGGTTGAGTGTCCTGTAACATTAAAAATAATAACCATAAGGCATATGACTGACACATGATGGTTTATTTTAGCATTCAAACATCTTTCTGATACTGTATGATCCTCTGCTGTTCCTCATCTGCTTTGAGTTGATATTATTTGACTTTAAGAGAGCAGAGGCCAGCTATAATCATACTGAAGATAAGTGTTAAGATTCCTGTCATTCTGATCACTGTAGTGGAGTCTGACCAATGATTTTCTAACCTCTGACACCCATCCAGCATATATCATTGGATGAGATCTTATATTGAGCAGTTAGATATGTGGAGGAGAGACATAGTTAAGGTGACAATCTTTGTTTGGCAGGAGCTTAGAGGGGCGTAAGTGCTCTGAGAGAATGAATTTGGCAAGTGCATAGGATTCCCCATTCATAAAAAAGGTCTTGAAGACTGCTTTAGCAGATGGAGGAGGTGAGGATGGCAGCAAGAGACAGAGTCATCAGAGGTTTCTAGAGCAGCTCCCAATTTTACATTCTGTTTTATTCCCGAACCAGTAACTCCCAACTTTCTCTGAGCCCTCTTGCATTGTTTCCTACATTTTGGCTGAGTTGAATGATAATGTTGAACTTCAAGCCTTTGTTATGGGTATTGTGAATCTCCAAAAATCGATTCTCTTGGCATTATCATTTAATTCTAATGGCAATTTCCTCCGTTTGCAATATAGCTGTGCACCCACTATGCAAAACTGTTTAGTATAGATGTTTTGTGGGTTTTCACAATAAGTTTCAGAGGTGCTTTTACAAGTTCGCAGTAGTCAGCATTATGAGTTTTTAGTCATAGAGCCGTGGTTCCAACTAGGCTGGTCTTTCTCTGTGGCTCAATCCAATTCCCCTGATGCTCTCGGGATCGATTCTGGGGAGGTTGAGCTCATTAAGGTGCAGGGGTAAATGCAAGCTTGCACTTTCTGTAGGGGTGTTGTGGGACTGCTGAGATGGGCTTTCCAAGGGTCCTTTTCATCAGCAACTCCCCGAGTCATAGCAATACGACATTCTCACTGTGTAGCTAGCAACATAAAAAATTTACGATTCCCAGAATACTGAAGATGGATTAATAGTCAACCAAAATCATAGCGAAGCTAAGTTGACATTCTTACAGTAAGTCTGTCAAATCAAAACATGAAGTAGACTCAGGTTTTTATTCCTCCTCAAGTATTGAGTGACTATTGTGTAAACCTTGAAGGGGTTATCTCATACATTTAGTTTTGATTTGACGATTTTCTGTGATAATTAGGACTAACGATGGATAAAAATTGATTGCATAACATTTACTGAGAAAAGCCCCTACGTGAAGATAATCTAAATCTGAAATTGCTCTTATAGAAGGAAAATCACTTATTTAAGAATTAAAGTAAAGGTTGGGGGCATGATTAAATGAGTTTGATTTTTACAACATTATTTTGTTTTTTATTACCATTTTGCAACCTCTCTCTGAATTTTAAATTAAAGTTTTTTTCTTCTCTGCCTTCAAGACTTTTATGTAAATGTCCTTTTTTATGTTTTGCAGAGCCACATATGCTTTGAAAAAATGGTTTTATAGCTTAGTTTTAATAAAATTGAACTACAAAATAAAATAAACACTTGTAATTAAAAAAGACTTTTCATTATATGACCTCAGTTAGAAAGGTAGAGAGAAGGTAGACAGATGATTGAAGCATGGTCAGACAGCATTGGCTAGCTTGTGTACTGTCTCTGGGAAACATGATTACATGCGATTTTAACAGAGTGCCCTCAGGTACAGCAAACACTTCCTGAACCTTGGTAATTTCACAGAAATAAGTTATACACTGAAACTCACACACAGATCTTCATATTGACTGACAGACCATCTTCTCTTCCATGAGTGAATGAATGGATTGCTGAGATTTATTTATAGTTTTCAGCACCATTGCTACAAAAAATACTTTAATGTCTCATGGCTGTCCCTCAGTGCTAGCCTACTAAAAATCATGGAATTACTCTCAGAACACATCGCAATTTTTAGCTGCCAATTTGAAACAGAGAACAATAGGCCTTGAAAAGGTTTTTCAGAACTGACATTTTAATTTGTGTGCGTGTGTGTGTGTGTGTGGGTGTGTTTGTGTGGTTCTGTTAGTGTGGCTTTCTGGTAGACAGGATTGAGGCCACTAGTGGGGACATAGTGACATCACGAGTGTGCATACACTAAACTCAACAGACAGCCAATGGTCCCTTTTCACAAGACTGTGATGACGCGTTTCAACAGTCATCAGCATCGTAAATTCTCCAAAGTTTTTTGTATTTTACTTTTTTTTTAAATGTATGTACATTTATAACACTGTACTTTGTATTATATTACCTTTGCATCAAATTACAAAAAACTAGTTAACGCTAGCGAGGGGGTTTCTAATACAGCGAGCGATGGTACAATTTTACATCGTTCTCTCAACTGACTGCCGTTATCAATCTCTCTCTATTTTTTTTCCTTTTTTTTGAAAGTCATAAAAACACTACCATGGAGTTTTTATTTTGCTATGTGAGCAAATGGGAATCCAAAAAAATATATTTGTGGTAGTCTCCCATTCACTGCTATAGAAGTTTACCCAACTATGACGCCTTCTGCTGCTGAGAAACCCGGAAATGTGAAAAAGGTCTATGACGGGCCAAGAACACCTGAAGGAACTCTATACATACACTCACACACTTTAACTCGCTTCTAAATGAGGACATACCATAGACTTCTGATGTTTTTATATAAACCTAATTAGAATTAAACTGCAAAGCACCCTCGGGGACATCCTCAAAGTAACATTTTGACAGAATTAGCTAATATTTGGTTATAGCTTTATAAACACACACACATTATTACAAACATGGTAGACTACTATAAATTTCTTTTCACTGAGAATTTTTAATAAAACCTTCCTTTTCTGATGTGTAAGTAAGCTAATAATGCTTTCTCCATAAATGTTATGTCCCTCAGTTAAAACTGGTTGCGATCAAAAATCCTAATGTTTGTGTGTGGAGAGAGAATGCAATCTGCAGCTAACAGGCCATTAAAGGGTTAGTTCACCCAAAAATGAAAATTCTGTCATTAATTACTCACCCTCGTGTTGTTCCAAACCCGTAAGACCTTCGTTCATCTTCGGAACACAATTTAAGATATTTTTGATGAAATCTGAGGGCTCTCTGACCCTCCCACAGACAGCAAGGTCATCACGCTGGATCTGGGTCAGCGCTGGCGCCGCCACACGCTCTCATAATGGTACTGTCGTGAATGCGCGTCCACAAGTGACGCAGTAGAGACGAAAATGTGGAATAAAGTTGTTATTTTTGTTTTGCACAAAAAAGTATTCTCGTAGCTTCGTAACTTTACAGTTGAACCACTGATGTCACACGGACTACTTTGTCGATCATCTTGGTACTTTTCTGGACCTTGAACGTGGTAGTTACCTTGCTGTCTGTGGGAGGGTCAGAGAGCCCTCAGATTTCATCAAAATATCTTAAATTGTGTTCCGAAGATGAACGAAGGTCTTACGGGTTTGGAACAACACGAGGGTGAGTAATGACAGAATTTTCATTTTTGGGTGAACTAACCCTTTAATCATTTATCTGGATAGCCAGAGCTCTATGAATGAGTATTTTACTCTAATATTGTGTGTCCCGCTGATTTATGACTAACCTCTGCTCTCCTCCATCTCATTCTTTCTAATGAAGCCCAAACATTTGAAGAACTTCCACAGAGAATGAATCTTCTACACTACTATTGTTTTATTGTTCTGACAGACTGTACCACATTCATGCGAGTTGTGTGGTGTTACTAATTTAAAGGGCAACATTCAGAGAGGAATTTTTCCGGAACATGATTTATAATATTTATAACCACATTCTGGCTATTTTGTCATGGACTGTACAAAACTAATTAGCTTAACCTTCTGAGAAGTAATTTTAAGGTCACACAAGGTTATCTCTCCTCCTCTCAGGAATATTATTAATATTCCATGTCTATTAATTTCAGTGTGTGACTCGTCTTGGACATGAATTATGCATCAGATTGTGCAGCTTGTTGAGGAAAGGTGCTATTACGTTTAGAAGAAATCTGACCATTTTCACCTGGTGGGTGAGAAAAAATGAATCGCACAGACTTTGAAGGAAGAACCTGAGCCTTATATTGACCAGAATATCATAAAGACAACCACATATGTCTTTTCAACTACTCAGAACACCCTAGCAATCACTTAGCAACACACTAGCAACCACTCAGAACACCTTAGCAACCACCTAGAGCACCCTTGCATTGTTTTGCAGGGTAAGCATAACATTTCCTTCAGAAAGTACAACAATAGTTGTCTTTGTTGTTGTTTTTGGACTTTTTTTTTTTTTAGAACACCCCTTTGGATTGTTTGCTAGTATATATTTCTTTAATGGGCTGTGAGGTGGACATTTGCCAGCGTTTAGCCACTACTTGGCCTGATCCCAGATACCCTGTGGCTGAGTTTCTCTGGCTAAGCCTCTATTGGCAGATTCTCAAGAGGATACACAGTCTCTGGATTCAAACATACATGAAACATGACCATCATGCCTGGACTGCTGTTTACACACACTTGTGTTCACTTAGACCAGGCATTCATACCACTCTATTACCTTTAAAGCGCCATCACATTAACAGTTGCTCTGCAAAATTTCACATGTAAAAGCCAGTCATTTCAATAGGAATCTGCATAATCGACAGTTCTGCTTCAGGACGAAAAATTTCACCACACAGATTTCACATGTTCAAGTTGGTCATGCAAATACGCAACATTGACCAAAAGAAAGAAGCTTGGTTTAAAAATGGCTGTGTCCAAAATTGCATACTGTCTGAGTAGGAACATCTTTTGAAAAAGTAAATACTTTGTGATTGCTAAAAAAAAAATTATATATAGTATGAATTTGTGTAGTATGAATTTAATTTGAACGTACAACATTCGGCATGTTGTTATTATAACATGACCTACCAGCATCAGTTATGTTGCTTTACTGCCATTTACAAATCTTCTCCCGTGGCCTCTTGGGATAGTAAAGTGTCCTTTGTATGCACAATTCATCTCTGGTAGCTTAAGTCATCCAAGTACTTTTTGCTCCTTTAGTACTGTGCATTCTTTTCACATTTTTTTCACCTACTTTATAGCAGGGAAGTATGCGATTTTGGGTGCAGCCCATTACTTCTTATTAAGCAGTGCTTCATACATCTCTACACTACTGACTATTGACCTTTGCACTCAAAATGGTCAACATTACAATCATCGCTCACCACTGTCTTCCTATCTCAGCGCTGCAGTCTGTAGGTACAGTAGCGTTATTTAGCTAAAAGCTTGTGCACATGGGTACGTTGACACATTACTGATGATGTTGGCTTAATTTACAGTCTCTACTTCCCTGGAAATGTCACACTGCTAGTTCTGTAACTCACACATTGTGATTGTACCTTCTGGCGCAGTGATGCTCTATTCCCCTGCTGCGGGTGGAGCTGTATTTGGCATGTTGGAGCCACTGCACAGCAGCTAATGAGACTACACAAGCTGTCCTCTATTAACTGAAAGCATCTCACTGCAGACTGACACAAACATATGTGTGTGTGTATGAGTGATGCGCAAGGGCGGCTGTCTGCCTGGATGTGTCCAACTGCGTGCACGCTAATATGAAACCAACATTCATGACAGTAAATGCAGCTGTTTGTGCAGCTGTTGTGTTTTGAATGCACCCATTTTAACATGCATGTTTGATAATATAAGTGCTACAGTTTCTTATCTTTGTCTCTGGACGTGTGGTAATCCATCATCCCAAACAGCCTGTAATCTTCCTCGAATTTCTGAGCTTGAATTGCAGGTCTGGGACAGGCAGAGGTAGAAAGCTTTTCATCTGTCTAGAAGGTTCCATGTGCAGCAGATCCCTGCTGCTTTTCTAGGGAAAGGTGCAATTTTTGTGAATTACAGTAGAATGCGAATAGAGTCCAGGGGCCTCATTTATCAACAGTGCGTACGCACAGATGTGTGCGTAATGAGTGCGTAAGAACAGTTTCACGCAAAGTGTGGGATCTACCAACTTGTACTTATACGTAGAAATGTGTGTAAATATAAGCACACCTCTGAGCATGCTTACTCAGAGAATCTAGTGGTAGAATAGCGACACTACACATAAAAAGCATTTAAGAGTGTCACAGTATGCATTAAGCAATCCACATATGTCCTGTGTTTCCTTTAATTATAAAACACTCAATTTATCATTTGTCTGGCTTTAAACAGACAATTTGCGTAATTGGTGTCAAACCCTATAAAAGACAGCTGTGACAAATGTTTGTCTCAGTGCAATGGCTTATCTTGCGTTATTGGAAGACTTGGCAAACAATGCGCTCCGCAGAGAAAGTGATTTCAAAGACCGCGCTGAGAGTGAGAGCACAGAATGTCTTCTCAGTCGGTACTGCTTTCTTTGCCATGATTTCGGTGAGGACACATACATTCACGTGATTTATAAAGGGAGGTGTTGTCACCGTATATGGTTCATTGGAGGCGATTCCGAATGCAAATTACCTTGAATGTGAACTAGCATGTTACTTACACACATGTGGGATTTATCAACAATTATTGCTTACTCATGTGCGTAAGAACTGCGTGCGCACGTTTGATAAATACGGATTTTCTTGTACCTAGGCACATTCTAAATTTCATTCGTAGGACAAAATATAGAAACTTTCCTACGCATTGTTGATAAATGAGGGCCCAGGAGTTCAGAGATTTAGATTTAGCCCATATATATAAGGTGATCTCCTAGAAAGCAATTAGATTAAATAGAGATCAAATTGAGATCTCTTTTCTCAAAAAGAGAAGGTTCTCTGAGGTTTGCTTGGGTCTCCTTCCCCCTGAAGAAAAAAAAAGGAAAGAAAAGAAATTTGCTAAAATGTAAAAAGTCTGCAGTATAAAATATAATGTAAATTATGGCTAAAAATGTAATTTATTTTTTAATTAAATTTGTAAAATGTATACAGTATATGAAGAGTTTGGTTCCAAAACGCGATAAATGGCATTTTTTTTTAAATGGAGTTTCCGCCAAAATCAGTATTGTATCTGGTCGGTATTGAAAAGTAAAATTTTAATTTTACACAAAATGCGTCTGCCATGTTTTCTCCCTTTTTTCCAAACTGCGACAAACGCCAGTCTCCCTTCTCTGAAGAATGCGATATATCCGCTCAACCAATCACAGCGCACCATTCCACGCACTCTAGACAGTAATGGCGGCGCTTTGAATACACCCGGCATCCTAGTTTTCCTCGTCTACTTTGTACTTTGTGATCAACAAACAAACTTGCGCATGTGATTGTCATGTGCATCTCGTCAGTAAAGCCGGTTCTGTGATTAATAGTGTGACGAGAGGGGCGGGGCAGAGAGCCGTGGGAACGGAGCGAGGCCGGTGGAGTAATTGCTAATGAGCGACACCTGCGCCACTCACCGGTCTCGAGTCTCACGGAGGAGCTCCGGAAGGATAAAAATTAGGAGTGACGACAGTGAAAGGCGAGAGAGGACCAGGCCTGGATTTTATTTTGTGTTTTGGTTTTGTTTGTGCGCGACAGAGTACGCCACGGCCGCCGTGATCGGCTCCCCCGGACGGGGGAGTGGGGGGAGTAGAGCGCAGTCTCGGGAGTACCCCCCGGCCTGCGAGGGGCGATGGGGGTATGTGACGAGAGGGGCGGGCCCGAGAGCCGTGGGAACGGAGCGAGGCCGGTGGAGAAAATGCTAATGCACGACACCTGCACCACTCACCGGTCTCGAGTCCCACGGAGGAGCTCCGGAAGGATAAAAGGAGGAGTGACGACAGTGTCCGCGAGGGGCTGTCGCGCTGTTTTGTGTTTATTTTATTATTAAAGTTTGTTTAAATGTCCGCCGGTGCCCACCTCCTTCTTCCCGATCTACAAACGTTTGTTACAAATAGTAAATCTCCATCACGTACTTTCAGATGGAGTGGCATTTAATACACAGAGCCGTAGATCACTGCAATATCGCGTTC
>NW_015542355.1:239527-255587 GCF_001515605.1 Sinocyclocheilus anshuiensis
TGTAATTAATTTATAGCATTAACAAGATGACCCCTTGAATTCATTTTGAGAGCGATGACTGATTGAATGTATTTTTAGTCCAGTGCCTGCATAAAAGATTAGTATTGACCAAGTTCAGAGGCTGTCATATGTGGATCAGCTTACTCAGGGTGCGAATTACGGGGGGGTTTGGGGGGGGTCTGACCCCCCTAAAGAAGGCTTTAACCCCCCTGATGGACGTCAAAAGTTTGGTGTAAGTTTCAAAAATCTATTCATGAAAGATTGATTGATTGATTGATTCCCTGAGCTTATTTTCCTCTGTGAGACTTTCCCTTCACAACTGTGAAGCTGTATTTTTATCCTACTGTATTTACGTTTCCAGGGGTTAGCAGTTAATAATCAATTGATTTCTCAATTCACATGTGCTTACTTCACAAGCCTGCTGCTTATGTGCATCAATTCCCTTCATATGCTGGTGGAATTCGCAAGTTTTGAAGGACAGTTAAAGCTGAAATATTTGCTGGATTTGTGGCTTGTTTACCTTTAAGCGAGCTAATACGCTGCAGATTGAAAACACAAAGCTGACATCAAGAGAGAAAATCCAGCATGGCTTTTGATCTGGACTATTTTAGGGGGAGGAGGGACTCTAAGACACTCAACCCCTGCCCACTCTAGAGTCCCAGCCAATGAGAGCAGGTCTGGAGGAGGGAGTGTGTGTGTGTGAGAGAGAGAGCGGAGAGGAGGTGGTAGAGTGGCAGTCTTTGCTTGTGTGTAGGGAGCGGTCAGTCTCTCATGCTGCTGCAGTCTGCGAGCATCCTCAAGAGTGAGAATCTCTTTTTATTCTCTCTTTCATTCATACATTCTTTCATTTTTCCTTTATTCCATCCTGTCTACCAGCCCCCTCACCTTTTTTTAGCTTCTCTGCTGTTGCTGATTCGTTTCTGTTCAAGTGAGAGTGGATTTGCAAGCACATGTGTGTGTATGTGAGTGTGTATTGCATGTTTAGGGGGGTCTGTAGCGTTCAATTTGGTTTATTTGAGGTTATATTTATGTTATACTTTAGAAAAGTGAAATTTATGTTGGAACTGTGCATGATATTGTTATTTTGATATTGTGTTTCATTAAGTGACAACTTCCCTCTTGAATAGTTCTCAATGTATGAACTTTTTTTCAATCTTTATTTAGAAAAGAATGTCAAATATTTGTAATGATGTTCCCAAGAAACATCTCCTGAAGGTGTGTGTGCTCAGCAGTCTTTTTTTCATTTGAGTGGATTTGTTCGGGATGAGTGCATCCCTCACTGCAGGATTGTTTTGGGTTCTCTACTTTATCCTCTGTCTGAGCTTTGCACCACTCTGAGACTTTTTAATCTGTTTCTCTTTCTTTCTATCTATCTATCTATCTATCTATCTATCTATCTATCTTTCTTTCTTTTTCTCTGGAGAAGAAACATCTCTTTGTTTCATTTTTATTCTTTAGCGGTTTCTCTGTCTTTTCAAATAACATTGAGGCCATTAGAGAAAGAGGTAGAGCTTAGTTTCCAGAGGTGGGAGTGATTTGTATAACGTCTGTATATTTCATTGGGAGGAAATGCAGATATATTTTGTGAGTCAGGTCTTTTTTTATGCTTTTACTGCACATCTCTAATTGTATTGTCATCATAATTGTCCTTGATCTTCCTCTCTCAGCCTGCAGCCTAATGACAAAATTGACTTGTCATTTGACCTTTGAGTTCCTGCAAGGACAGACGGGGCTCTCAATCAGCCTTATTGCATGTAGACCCTTTGATGACCCTCATCAGAAGCTGCTCAAACCATCTAGTTGATGAGTGGTTTAGTTATTTGCATAAGGTATTTTTAGACCAATTAAATGTGTTAAAACAAAATGAAAGAAGCTGAATAAAAAAGCTTCCAGAAAAGGATCCAAATCAGCTGTAACATGTTACTCAGGTGTGGTAGGTGCTCTGTTGGGGCTGCTGTGCTGGTTTGGGTGGGCTAATGGTGTTCAGGCTGGGCTTTGGGGCATTGCTGAGTGCTCAGGTTTAGCACACGGTGTGTGTGTTCATTGGTCAGCATCCACAGCAGATGTAGTTCTCTGCTGAAACAGGGCTGAGGTGTGCAGCACCCTCAACAAACTGCCATGCCGTGCACTAGATTACATGCTGAAAGAGCACGAGTACTGTTTTAGGAGGGCAAATCTGTGTTTTTTACCATCCTGAAAAATACACTACAATGTTACACTACAATACACAAAAGAAAGCCAATAAAACAAATATTATTGGACTATGTTTTACAGGAAAATACTATTTTGGCCTTTGTACTTTAAAATTTGATGTTTAATTCTCTGTTATTTGCAGTTTCTTTGTAATTAATTGTGAAATTTCTGGGTGAAAATAGTTTCTACACCAATTCTTTTTTAGTGGGGTTGGTAAGTTTTTTTTAATGCTTTAAAAAGTCTGTTATGCTCATGGGAATCAAGAATATAGTAAAAATACAAATATTGTGAGACATTATTACAATTTAAAATAACTGTTTTCTATTTTAATATATTTTAAAATGTAATTTATTCCTGTGATGGAAATGAATTTTCAGCAGCCATTATTCCATTCAGAAATCATTCTATTAAGCTGATTTGGTGTTCAAGAACCATATTATTATTATTAATTTTGAAAACAGTTGTTTTTACAAAAAAACTTTTGGACAGTTCTGTTTTTGCAGAGGTTGTATGAATCAGATGTAGTTAAAACTATCATCATATTTTTAAAAGTATATGGGATGTTATTATAGCTGTGAAATGGGATCTTTGTTTTTACTTTTTGTTTTTGTTTTTATACATTTAGACATTTTTTTTTTTGGGGAGTATGAGGCTTGTGGCTTGAACAACCCATTACACCCCCCCAACCAATCTCAAAGGAAGGCGAAACAAAACACAACAATAGGGGTTCTTAAAAAGTGCATATACTAAGTAATGGATAATATACAGTTAGCTGGTTATTATCTTGCAGAATGATGAATATTTCAATTCTGCAGGAATCTGTGGAGATTCAGTATCATATAACAATGAGACAGAAGTGTGATGTTATGGGATATCATGCATTTGTACCACAGTAGATACATAATATGACTTTACCATCTCTCTCTCTCTCCTACTCTTTCTTCTACATTTCCTGTATTGACTGTTTGACCTTGTGCTAGAAGTCAGCATAGAACAGCTGATTGTATTGATCGGAGCTGTCATCTCAGACACTAAGTCTCTACAACACCACATCCTTTCTAGACAGCATTTCTTCCGAGATATCTTTTTATTAATTCTTTGGTTTGAGACTGTTTGTTTGCATGTGCTCTGTTCTGTTCTAGTGATTTTAGGGATGCCATTGCAAAGCTTGATGTTTGATTTGGGGGGAAAAAAATGTTGCATTATGTTTACGCTTGCTTGGTTATGTTTGTGCTTACAGAATACGGGCGTTTCGAGGCCAAGATTCATGACTTACGAGAGCAGATGATGAACCACAGCATGAGTTCTGGGTCGGGATCCCTCAGAACCAATCAAAAACGGTCGCTCTATGTCAGGTAGACCTCATCTATATTTAAACATAAATGCACATACACTAACACAGAACTGCAAGAATTAATTTAATTTTCTTTGTATGTTTTTCATGTTTTTTTTTCCAGTCAATTATCCAAAAAAGCTTCAGATTTTCCTTACCCCAATGGCAATTTCCTTTTCTTTTTTAAGCAAAATCTAAAGCTAAAACTAGCGAAGATTTATGCTTTAAACGTTTAAAAAAAAAAAAAATTTTTATTCTTAAAACTAGATATTTTCTCTGAAAACAGGTTTTACCTCACACCATGTAGCTTCTCAAGACAGTTTATCTTGTTCACATATTTTTACTGAAAAACAAGATGAAAAACAGATGAAAAATTTTTTTGGTTGTGAATGAATGTTTGAATGAATGATACTGATTTCCCAGCAGCCCCTGATCATGTAAATATGGCGTTAACTGTCTTTCCATGTCACTCTTGTTATGTGGGACTGATGTTGGATTGATGTGAACATCAGTGTGGTCTCTCTGGGTGATGAGACATGTTTCTAGCCTGGAGCGAAATGTTTGTTGTACACACAAGCACACATACTTCAGGGGTTTGCGTGTGAACCTGCAGGGTATCTGAGTGAGTGAGTCAGAATTCATCAGTGTCCACTTCGCCTTTCTAACACACACACACACACACACTAAAAGGAGCACATGCTGTCTTATGTGTGCGCTCTAATCCTAGATCAGCCAGAATTGGGGATCATACTGTTTTACATGACATTTAGAAGAGCTATTGATATTTAAAATCAGTAGGAAAGTGGCAACAGTGACCCATTATAAGATGCTCCAAGAAACCTCTCTTTGTTCACCTGCTCTCTGTTCTTAAGTCAACATGAAACCAATTTTATTTTACAGTGAGACATACTGTATATATATATATATACAGTGGGTACGGAAAGTATTCGGTCTGAATACTTAGGACCATGTGATATTTCAGTTTTTCTTTTTTAATAAATCTGCAAAAATGTCAACAATTCTGTGTTTTTCTGTCAATATGGGGTGCTGTGTGTACATTAATGAGGAAAAAAAATTAACTTAAATGATTTTAGCAAATGGCTGCAATATAACAAAGAGTGAAAAATTTAAGGGGGTCTGAATACTTTCCGTACCCACTGTATATATATATATGTATAATTAAGATATAAAATAAAGATTTTAGATCTTAATGTTTTGTAATTAGAAATTCTAATATGTATTTAATATATAATATGTATCATGTAATTATATGTATGTAATTTAAAAATATTTAAAATTTAAATTAAAAAAAATGTTTTTTAAGAAAAAGCCAACATGATAATAGTTTGAGCCCATTTCCAGGGGCTACTAAATATTTGTAAATATTTTCAAGAAATTATGAAGATAAAGAATTAAATCATGAGACCTAAGCAATACATTCTAGCCTCCAGGTTCCCTCCAAACATCCCATGCGACAGCACTGTTTGGCTACTCTTCTGAACAGCTGTTATGATTCTCCCAGATATGTTTCACAATACAGTCAACAGAACAGAGATTAGTTCCTCATTAGCTGGTAGCGACATGCAGCTGTAGATTTCTGAGTTGGCTTTGTTATTGTGTGTTAGATAGAAAATTTCAGCAGAACCAGTGCACCTGTGGAGATCCATTGTGATAAATAGCAATCCTGTCAGCAATTATACATATACACACCTCCTCTCCTCATGATGTACAGCATGCACTGCTCCCCCAGCATTAAAAGATGCTCAATATCTCCTTCCCAGATGCAGTCTAATGTGGCAGGCCCCCTCTTTGGGTGCTAGATAATTGTACTGTGCCATAGCCAGTCCGAAGAGCTGGTCGGTTTTGCAGAACACGGATGCTGGGAAAAGCTGAGACACAGGAAATCAGACCTTATAGGGAGACATTTATTTGCTGCAGAACACATCAGCACAGATCAGTTCACTGAAGTCTCATTTTTGTGTAATTTTACTAATGCTTAAGATAGGAGTCATATTAAGAGGGTTATGTCATTGAAAACTGGATTTTGAATTTCCCTTCTCATCAAGGTATTTGCATTACAGCCATGAGCATACAGTTACAGGAAAAAGTATGTGAACCCATGGATTTCTGCATAAATTATTATAAAATTTGCTCATCGACTACTCACAATAACAGGCAAAAACACAGACGCAATAAACTCTTAAAGATTTTAAGGGTGTGTAAGTGATAACAGAATTTTTTTTTGGGGGGGGGGTGAACTATCCCTTTAACAATAACAACACTATTGCAAACTGCTGAGTACCCATATTTACATTCAGCAACTTGGCTAATCCTGATGAAAAACACTTATCATTTACATTTAGAAGCCTGTAATTGTGAGGGTCAGAGAGAGTATTGCAACTTGTTTTGGTACAATAACTTTAAGTGCTCATGTCATGGACTAATATAAGTGTATCTCAGGGGAAGAAACTTGAATAAATATACATATACAATATGGCCCCTGTTGTACGCAGTACTGTAAGAATTCTGCAGCTGAGGAAGGAGATGGTTGTGAGACAGGAGTCTCCACAAACCTCTGCTCAGTCTGTAGAGGGAAACAGAACATTATGACAAAAGTATAATTTCCAGTTTGCCTCCGCTGAGTTCTGGCGAGATGAATGCAGAGGTGTGATCGCTGTTGGCTGCATTCTATGAATAGAAAACACACGTCAATGTAAAAGCAATGCATGCACAACTCCATTCAGTTAGGATGGGATATGAGTCAGTTATTGAGTGATTTTCCTCAATCAGCAAGTTTCAGTGTTTCTGTCACAATGAATCAACATCACAATTTCTTTAAAGTGGAAGTGTGCGTGTGGCTCTTTGTGTGTGTGTGTGTGTGTGTGTGTGTGTGTGCACTGCTTATTTACCTCCTCAAAGCATTCTCAGTGTCTCTCTCTCTCTCTGCGGTAGCATTTACATGTAGCCATAACAACACCCTTCCTCCATGTGATCGGAGAAAGAAATATACATCTGTTTATCTTGCTTAAGCAAGAAAGTCCAGTGTTTGTGTAATTTGTTCAGTGCAAATGTAAATTTCAGAATATAAATTGCAAAGATGTCTGGTTTGATTTATTTAGCAAGAAGTTGGCTGTGTTGTGTCTAGGGACTGCGACAGTGAGAGAGCTACAGTATAGAGATTTTTATTCGCTTATTTTTTTTAAACGCTGCAAAGAATATCATGAATATTGATGTTATGTTCGTGTTTTTTAGTTTAATTTTCCAAGTTTATGTTCAGCAGGAAAAGACTTAGATCTTATCTTATCTTATCTTATCTTATCTTATCTTATCTTATCTTATCTTAACATGCATTTTAACATGTTTAATAAGCCAAGCTAAATTGCACATGAACACCCTAGATACCTCACAGAACACCTTAGAAACTGCATAGCAACATGCAAGTGGGGTCTTTTAACTTGGGCATGTAAGCAACCATTCAGAACACAATATATACTGCTTAGCAACACCCTGACAACCACCTTGAAGGTTGGCTCTTTTGACTTTGACCAGTAAGTGAGCCCCTCGATGGCAACTATTGCAACAAGCACCTCTCACATTTTCTTCCCAAATTGTAAAAATGTAGTAATCACATAAAATCTTCAGTTGCTGTAATGTATGTAATTCATTCTTGCAAATGTCAGCTCGGGTCCTGTTATTTCACTAGCCCAGGCTCTTATCGCTATGAGGCCGCTGATCTACACATAAAAATTCCACTCCACTTTACTCTCAGGGGGCTTTTAAACACCACATTTCTCTGTAACAATTAAAAGCACCGCATTATCTGCACCTTTGCCAGCACTCTGACACTTTTTTCTAGTTTGCATGTTTACTTGTTTCCCTTTTGCCATGCTGATGGCTTCAGCTTTTATCTTGCTGCTTAGTAATACTACATTCATTTTTTTTTCAAGGACTGAGGCAGCACTCACTCTTAACAAATGATGTTACAGACTAGGGGTGTAACAATTCACTCGTTTTCTCGATGCATCGATTACAAACCCTGACGATGCATATGCATCGATCTTGAAACATGGATTTTTGAATCGTGAATCGTCGATTTCGGACAGTAATCGATTTAAAACGCTAAGAATCGAATGAATCGCGATTTCTATAGCGATTCAATGCTTTCAAAATATATACACATTAAATTACTACAAGCACAAATTAATGAAGACCTTGAACAGTGTTCGTGCCCTCGCATCTCTCCTTCACGCGCTCCACTTTATTTACCGCCTGCGACTGTCACAGGATTGCGCTCGCGCTCCGTTCGTGATGTGTGATCTCTCCTTAGTACTCGTGGCCAGTAAAGCTAAAGTGAAGTAGTTTTGTTTTTCTGTAGTTTTTCAATGGCTCTCGGTCATACCGACGACATTACCTGAGCAGTCGAAGGCTGCGCATTTATTCCATGGACTGAGCAAAAATGTAAGTGTCTAAAGCATACGCACAGTTCCATTGAATGATAAATGTGTTTTAACAATGTCATTGAACCAAATGTACGAAGGAAACTGTTAAAATAACCACAGCATTAACAACAACCTTGAAATAAGAGCGCGAGGTTTATCTGATAATCAGATGCATTAACGTATCATTTGTTGCTATAGCAAACAGACATCGGCCGCGTTTTCTTTCAGAATCATCATTTGCCGATGGAGAGGAAAAGTTAAATACTATAGCATTTTATTTTATGAAAATGAGATTAAGAAGTTTTCACACTGAAAGAGAAGTGATCTCGCGCTCAAAGAACTTAAAGCAGCACTATGTAACTTTTTCTGTGTTCAAAATTTGCAAAATTTATATAATGAGCGAGTACATCATGAAACCAAACAAAATATGTAATTTACTTGAATTTCTGACAAAATGTTTTATTAATGCTATAGTAAATGAGTCTATTTAAAAATATTTATTAATTTTAACGAATTAGCCTAATTATGTAAAAAAAAATAATTTTAAATAAATGAAGACTTGTTTCGTTTTGAATCTCTTGAATGAATGATTCAGACATCAAATACATTTAACACTCACTGTTCGCCACCTACTGGAATAATGTAACACATACAATCATTATTTGCAGCGTATCATTATTTTCAAAGATACTAGCATCTAACAATGGACAAAAGTGTTTTTTTTCACTAACCTATGGTTCTCTAACCATAAAGGCTGCTGTGTAATTTGCCCCCTGATTAAGCATTTAAAGAATTTAGGGGAAGCATTTAAATAATCATGTGAATGCACTTAAAGAATTCAGAATCGAATCGTTAATCGAATCGAATCGAATTGAATTGAATTGTGAATCGAATCGAATTGTTCTGAATTTGCAAAAATCGTTCTTGAATCGAATCGAAACCCTATGAATCGTGAATCAAATCGATTCGCTGTCTACCCAAAGATTCACAGCCCTATTACAGACATTTGCTCTAGTGGAAAAATGCTGTCCATGAGGTTCATCACCCATGTATGTACCATTTTCTGCTGAGCATTGTATATTACTCACATACTCTACCTGTACTGTTTCTGTTGCTGTTAGACACAGATTCAGCCCTGCAGCTCTACTGCAAGATCCACACAATAAATCACTAGAAAAAAAAAATACTCAGGGGCGCATTCACTAAACAGTTTTGGCAATTTTGCATGCAGTATTTCAGTGTGAAAATCTGCACTAAGCCAGATTCACTGTTAAATTTATATTAAAAAGTTTCAAAATCTATAAATAAAATATAAAGATACATTAAATATAAAAATAAAAGGTAATTCAAAATATTAATAAATACTATAATAGTATATAAATAATGCTAAAACAGTACTGACCTGAATTTGCGTAATTCACATGAGCACTGGCAAGAATGACCACTAAGCTACAGCTCTTGCGGTACATAATGTTTCGGTTCTTTCATCAGGTGATCTATCAGCTTTATCAATTTATCAGTAATTTTATCAGTTGAATGGTTTACAGACAAGAATATGTTCTATTTATTATCATAAGGGCACATAATGGCTGCAGAGGGGAGAGCGCATTATTCAGTATGTGTCATATGACAGTAAATTTTTAGTTTTTGTCAGCAGGTTGCAGGTTGTTTTTTGGAAGAGTCTTGAGAAGAGTCTTGAGAAGCATCACTGTTATAATGATGCCATGGAGGAATGAATCCACTGAAATAAGCTGAGAACCTGCCAGCATACAAACATATAAGTACAGTATATCTCCACTGTACTGCACGTAGCTTGCAGTTTCCATAACAACCTTTAACGTCTTTATTGGCCGATGAGAGGGAAGATGTGCTTTTTTTCCCTAGGCATGTGTTCCAATGTGTATGTGTGTGAGTGTGTGTTTTATCCTTTAATGAAGCAAGGGTTAACGAGGACATTGAAGACAACACTTTGTTCATGTATAGTGTAGATGATTGCTTTTTGCACTCAGTATGGTTTGTAACAGATCCGTAATGGTGACTAACCACCATTATGCTGTATATTATTGCCTGCTTTATAAATAATGTTGCACTGTATTGACCCAAACAGACCCATTTGCACCATCACATGACTATTAGAGCATTTTGTGCTAAAAATACAGCTGAAATGCAGATCAGTTGTCTTAATTGTGTTTGTTGTGGAATAATGCATGCTTGTGAAATGACATCTGTGAGATTCAATGTTCCATCTATTAGAGCAGCATATGTGCCAGCCATTATGTGCAACCCATTAATTTTGTCATGTAGGTATCTGCTCACAACAGTGCAGTATGGGTAGCTTGTGTATCTTTTCATTGATTTCATCCTTGGGATGATATTGATCACCAACACAATATGCAAAGGTTTGGGGTCAGTACGGTTTAAATATACTTTTATATTGCAATAATTTCAAATTCAATCTTCAAATTAGTGTAGAAACAACATAAAGACAATATACTTTTAAGATTTGTTTAATGGCATCTTTTTTATGACTGAAGGTGAGGATCACTGATACTAATACTACTGATACCTCTATGAAATTGATTATCCCCGCTAATAACATTACATTACAATTGAGAGCTATCAATTTTAACATTTATTAGACTTGAAAAAATAACTAATTTAAGTGAACTTAAAACAATCATTACATAAACTCATTATAATAAATGTCATATTTAGCTACCTGTGCCCTTCAGCAAGTAGGAAATATACAGAAACTGAATAAAGTTATCAAACACTAAATTCTAAATTTAAATATAGATGAATCCTTAAAGCTACAAAAGTTATTGATTTCCTCTTTTTTCTTTTGTTCTTTGATTATCAGACATCACAGCAGCTGATTATTAGGTTATTTTGGCTGCTTTAAGAGCTGCTGCTGCTGAACATGATGCAGATCTGACACTAAACTTTATAACTTTTCTGACTCACTTCAGGTCTTAAATACTCTACTAATGAGCTGATGAGTTGAATCGGGTGTGTTAGATGAGACAGTGCTGGGCTGCTCAAGGACAGTTTTGAAAACCACTGCATTTCAGAGACACGTTCTTAAATCTGACTCGTGTAACAAATACTTACATGCATGCACAGTTTTAAGGCAGCTTTGATGTGGTCGTAAAGATGTTCTGCGTCTAAATAAACTAAATTCTTGTCAAAAAAAAGAGACCGAAGCAGCAGTTGTGAGTGCTCCACCCCTGCGCCAATTGCGTAAAATATTTTCAAAGCATTAAACTGAAAAAATTAATCGTATGCGTTTATGCATAAATTTTGACAGCACTACTATGTATTTATATATATATATATATATATATATATATACACACACATGGAAATAATTCTTTTAAAAAATTCATAAAAGTATACATGTATGTGTGTGTGTGTATTTATATATATACATAGAAATATACACAGCACACACACATATATTATGTAAACACAAACTTTTATTTTGGATGCGATTAATCGCAATGCAATATAACAAAGAGTGAAAAATTTAAGGGGGTCTGAATACTTTCCGTACCCACTGTACATATAAACAGTTATTTCAAACTGTAATAATAGATGTCTGTATTATATATTTTGAATAATTCCGTAGAACTGTTTTTACTGTATTTTTGATCAAATAAATGTGGCCTTGGTGAGCATAAGAGACTTACGAAAGAGACTTTCAAAAACATTAAGAAATATTATCGACCCAGACTTTTGGTTGCGTATATAATCTAACTTTTCATAAATCATTTCAATCACAGTTGTAATACTTACCTATTTCCACAATAAATATAATATATTTTAAGATATGTACACGATATAACATTTGATGTTCATCCTATTGTTGTTGTTTTTTATTATTATTTAGCCCCTTTATTGATTTTAGGCTGTGTTTGTGTTGTCTACATCTTATTTGTTGCATCTGCATCATAGGCTTCCTTTCCAAAACAGATGTGTTGGCATGGTTACAAAAGGCAATATTAAGGAGAGGTGATGTGAGTGCTAGCATTGAACAGAGAAGACGGGGCTAGTGTACTAGTATCACCTGTTTGTTTGTTTTTTTTGTTTTTTGTTTCCCAAACTCTCACACTTTTATTTTATTCAGGAGAGCCTTGTCTTATCTGAGAGCTTTTATCAGGGCTAAAAATGTGTGAAGTGCTGTTTAGTGTGTGGTGTCATTGCAGCATTTTAGGAACAGCATGTTCTAAAATGATAAATCTCTTTAATATATGCCTGTTTTTGTAGTTATCAGACATCCACTTATTTTTTGTGTTTACATTTACATCAAGGGGTCAAAATTAGTTAACCTCTGATTGCAATTCATTTTGAAGTACAATTTACATTTGCCGTTAGGAGGTGGGTATCATACAGTGAGACTCCTTTGTTTTCACCCAAACAGAATAAGAAATTGTATAGACAATAGAGAGAAACATGAAATGCAATAACACTTGATTCAGCTTATCACAGGTCTGCATTGAAGCATTTTGGCTAGGCTTGCAGTGTCTAAATGTACCTGGAGGAACGAGTTTAATGGGCATTATTGCTGTTATCTCTTGTATTATGTACTCAGTGGGGCTGGCCTGTAGGAGACTGTGGCAGCCTGTGTTCTTTTGTGTGCGGATGCGTCTGAGCTATAGTGCTTCCTTTTACTGTGTTTCACCGCTTGATCATCCACACTGCCCTGCTGGAGGTAGATAACAGTGAAAACAGCATGGCTTTAAAACTGTAAAAAGTGTTTTTGCTGGCACATTTTGAGAATATAATTAAAAATACAAAAATAAAACAAAACAGCTATTACTTCTCCTGCTTATTTTTGAAGTGCACAATAAAGATCAATGGGTGACTCCAGTCCACATGCTTCCCTCAGACAGTTCAGGTTTAAACTCTTGTTTTCATCTGGTATTTGAGTCTACATCATCAGTATAAAATCTGTTCTTTAAATAGAGTGTTTGTGTCTCTTTCTAAGGATGAGTACGGGAATCATGGTTATTTTTGAAACGATAGCCTGTTTCTCTGGATAGTGCTCCTCCATATGAGGATGAATGAGAGGTTTCTTCTGTCACTGCATAGTGATTCACCCACTTCAGATGGCAGGAGTGCATAGTAAACTGTGATCGCCTTTGAAACGGCTTCGCATTTCTGATCTCATCTGTGCTTCTCTCTTACTGGTTTTCTATTATGTGGAGGAGCTGAGATTTCTCATTCAAAATTATGTGAAATTTATCATATAGTAATATATTTTGAGGTTTGCAGCATCTGAGAAAGACCTGGTTTCCATGTTTACAAACTGTCAGTCAGAGGTTTAGGGTTGATTAGATTTTTTGTTTTAAAAAAAAAAAAAGTATCTTATGCTATCCAATGTTGCTTTTATTTGATAAAAAATACAGTAAAAATGTAATATTGTGAAATATTATCACAAATTAGAAAGTAATTTATTCCTGTGATGGTAAAGCTGAATTTTCACCAGTCATTACTCCAGCCTTCAGTGTCACATGATCCTTCAGAAATCATTCTAATATGCTGAGGTGAAATATTTCTTATTATTATCAATGCTGAAAACAGTTGTGCTGCTTCATATTTTTTTTTAGAAACCATGATACTTTTTAGGATTCTTTAATTAATAGAAAGTTCAAAAGAACAGCATTTGTTTGAAATATTTTTTTTTTGGTTTTTTTTGTAACTGTTATCAAAAGTCTTTACTGTCACTTTTGATCAATCTAATGTGTCCTTTTGAAATAAAGGTATGAATTAAAAAAAAATCTTACCCCAGAGTTTTGAATGTATGCATATTTTTGTAATATTGTGTCTGTTACAGTATATGTTTTCCTTACAGCAGAGGAGACAGGAAATGATAGGTAGAAAGGGCAGAAATTTTCTGAATTCATTCATTGTTTAACTGATACATTTTTTAAAACAGACCAGAGAATGGCGCACTAGTTGTATCCCACAGATATATTAATTTAGTATGATGTTCCCTCCCTCCCCAAACTTGGCAAGAAAAGTGATGGCAGCCGCTTATAGATTTTCGAGGCAATAGAACAAAGCTTTCAGTTGTCGTCTCAATCCATCATATTCCCAACATACCATCATTATACACAAACACTCACACACAGTTATGAGGATTGTGTGCTACCCTATAATATGTGCTGACTGTGGCTAGTGGCACTTATTGTACCTTTTACAGCTGTATCTGCACATTTCACGCATGCTGCTTTAGAATGAGTCAGCCATTACTGCCAATTCAAGACTTTGAGAGTTTTAGTGACAGACAGATGCAAAATGTTGCGTGAATGTGTCAGCTCTGTAAAACTGACGTTGTGTGTGTGTGTGTATGTGCCTTTCTGCAGGGCTCTGTTTGACTATGAGAGGGCAAAGGATAGTGGTCTTCCCAGTCAAGGTCTCAGTTTCCGATATGGAGACATCCTCCATGTTATCAATGCATCTGATGATGAGTGGTGGCAGGCCAGGAGAGTGATGCTCGAAGGGGACAGTGAGGAGATGGGCGTCATCCCCAGCAAGAGGAGGTGAGTTTCGTGCTGAATCACCTACGTGACTAAAGACAAAACATTTGACCAGTGTAGATTTATTACCGCCTTTTTAAGCATTTTTTCTTCCAAGTAGTAACTTAATAACCACAATCCACATCCAATCTTTTTTTTTAAAAAGAGCTGTCAATAAATTAAAAAATACAATCAAATACAAATACATATCATTGATATGCTAAGTTATCAAATTAATCTCAATAAATTGCATATATCAATATTTACTTGGCACAACCACCTAAATTATGTAAATTAATTATTAAAAAACATAACATGAGTGCTTCCTTTTTGAAGGAGTAATATTTTTACTGAACTTTTTTTTATATAATTAATTGTACTAAATTTACATGTGACAGCCCTACTTCTAATCGTCACCCTACTGCCCTATATTTAAGTTGGCTCTTTAAAGAGAACATACAATGAAAAACAGAATTTTCCTTCTTCTTCTGATATGAAAGAGTTGAATACACCATGTGAATAATAAACCATAAAAATGGGTCATTCATTAATATTAACCTATCACATTCTTGTCTGTTAATTCCTCTGTATTTACATAAAGAAGTCTTAAATGTAAAGCAGAACATTCTGTTTGATTTGAAATATCAGGAACAAAATGGTCATATAAAACAAAATTAGGACAAAATTTTGATTGTTTCAGATTGTATGTACACTACTAAGTATATACTGTGTAAAAGCTTGGGTATGGTAATACTTTTGCAGTAATTTTGAATAAAAGAAGTATCTTAAGTTCACCAAGGCTGCATTTGTTTAATCAAAATTTTAGAAAAAAAAACCGAACAATATTGTGAATTATTACAATTTAAAATAGCAGTTTTATATTTAAATCTATTTTAAGGTGTAATTCATTCCTGTGATAGCAAAGCTGAATTTTCAGCAGCCATTACTCCAGTCTCCAGTGTCACATGATCCTTCAGAAATCATTCCAGTATGCTGATTTGGTGCTTGAGAAACAATTTTTACTATGACCTGTTGAAAACCAAAACGAAAGTTTGTGCTGCCTAATATTTTTTGTGGAAACCGTACATTTGTCTAGAACATTTTACTGACTTTGTCTCTATTACTGTGGCAGGGTGGAAAGAAAAGAGAGAGCTCGTCTGAAGACGGTTAAATTCAACGCAAAACCCGGTAGCCTCGATTCTAAAGGGGTAAGTGTTCTATTTGTTGAGTGATTGTCTTTAAAATGGTTTTATCAGTGCCAACATCCAAAATTCTATTTGCCCCAGTTTTCAGGTATAAGCAGGAAGGGCCCAATGATTTAATGACAGTTTAGACACAGTTCACCAGCAGCCCCTGTTGTGTCTCTTCACTCATCTAGTGTAATCTAAGTGTCTGTCTCTTCCCTTTCTTCAGTCTATCCAGTTTAGTTTCTGTCGTGCCCTGTCATCTTGAATTTATTTCCCCATTTCAAGTTGTGTTGGTGGGTCATTGAGTCAGTCAGAGTGAAAGTGTGTGTGTGTGTGTGTGTGTGTGTGTGTGTGTGTGTGTGTGTGTGTGTGTGTGTGTGTGTGTGT
>NW_015542355.1:256109-273934 GCF_001515605.1 Sinocyclocheilus anshuiensis
AGTCAGTCAGAGTGAAAGTGTGTGTGTGTGAGACTCAATCCTTCTGCCGCAGTGTGACAGCTCACTTTGAGCTCTCAGCATCAGTACAGCAGTGCAGCTCACAGAAGCAGCCTCATTATTACAGTTGTACATAAATGTGTCTCCTATTGCGTCTTTTATGAGATCAGTATGGTAAGGTCATCTGTAGTAAATATTGCTTGTTTGTGCATGAGAGGTGAAATGAATAAAACTGAAGGATGTAGGGTGAATTTTTAGTTCGGCACACAACCGCAGCGCCGTTCAGATTTTTAGCCTTGTGATTCCCACTAGTATCCATAGCAACATTGCAGCCAGGCCTGCAAATTTCCATTTCTTTCTTGTCTCTCGTTACTCTCCCTCTGTCTTTTGAAGATGGGAGAGGGGTGGGGGTGTTGGCACTGATGGATTACTTGAAGATTTGTTGTGTGGTTTTGTCTTTTGTGTATGTATCATTTCAGGTTTATCATAGGATTTCACTGTTGATTGAAAATGCATTGATTAAGAATGTTTATGTGCCTTATAATAGAGAGGATTAGCATAGTCATGAATATTTCCTTCAGGGGTACAATTGGTTTCATTCCTACACTGTGCTGAAGAAAATAGTCAAAAACCACAAAAATGCACACAAAAGCACTCAAAATTATATATTTATTTTATTGCCAAACATATATCTGTTAATCTATTTAAGAAATTTCTGGGTTATATTTCACCCCAAAATCATAAGAAAAATTTTTTATGTTCATGTTAAAAGAAAATTAAGCCTATTTTTAAAACCATTGCAGTTCTTGATAATTAAGCACAATAATCCTGATATTCATATTTATTTTTCAAAAAAAAAATCTCATTCTCATTACTCTCACATTATGTCTGGACACAATGATAATTTGTATTAAAGCATTAATTAAATTCAGTAAAAAAAATAATTGAAAATAAATTATAATGATGTTTCATACTTTATAAAGTAAAAAAAAAAAAATCTCATTCTCATTACTCTCACATTATGTCTGGACACAATGATTATTTTTATTAAAGCATTAATTAAATTCAGTAAAAAAAATAATTGAAAATAAATTATAATGATGTTTCATACTTTACAACTTTAAAACTAATTTTTGTTGTTTCTTTCCTTTATGGTTTTTGCATTAGAAAAATGAGGAGTGGGTGTAAAGTAATTTCAATAACATTTCATAATACAAAAAAAATATTTATTTATTTATTTATTTATTTATTTACATATATTTATGTAATATAATTCAAATAATTTTATATAATTTTTTCTTTTAATGTCGGGGTAAAAGATGATCTGGACATATTCTTGACGGGTTTCACCATCACAGATTGTAATTTATCAGGAAAATTACATTCATATCAGACAGCATATTGACCTCAGGTTCACCAAATCAGCTAGAAAATCAACTCAGTCACATATATGTTACCTCATTTATTTTTCGTTGCATTTCATAGCCATTTTAAAAACAATTCACCCTCAGAACATCATAATACTACACACAAGCAGCACAAATTTGGCCCCTTTGATCAGCATGCCACCCTGTCAGGACTGTCCTGCATGCTTGGTATTTTAATATGAGTTAGTAAGTATTTTTTTAAAGTCCCTTTTGCCATTGCATGGCACTAAACCAGCTTCAGTTGGTCTTTTGTTTATCATTGTTTACCTCCCTTGTATGTTCCTTCCAACTGATCATGTTTTAATTTGAATACATTTGAGCTGTCTGAAAACAGCTCAGGTGCTGTGACGTCATGGACAGCGGGGTTCGGATCAGCCTTCACAACAAACAAAGATCACCTATTCAGGATCATCCAAGCACTTTCAGTTTGAGCCAAAAACAATGTAATTCGTTCGGTACAAATAAAAGCGTATTTAATATGAGTTAATTACTAATCTCATTTAGGTGAATGATCCTGCCAATAAAAAACAATTGGATGTTTGGTTGTCTCCTAGCTGTTGTCCCTCACGTCCAGCTCTGGTCGTTGTGTTGTTTTTGTCAGCATGATTGTGACAGCGTTTAGAGCCCCCTGTTTGCACCATGCTTTCTCTCCGCACAGTCATTCAGTGAAAAACGTAGAAAGAACTTCATCTTTTCACGCAAGTTCCCTTTCTACAAGAACAAGGACGCTGACGAGCAAGACGGCAGTGACTCGGAACGTAAGTAGCCACAAATGCACGTGCACTCTCACACGTAGGTACATAAAAACAGCACACGCTCACACAAACGCATCCTCGGGGTGGATTGAAAGGTCTAGGTGTGTAGGTAGCTCCAGGAAGCCCATGCCCTCCTTCTTCTTCTGGCGTTACTGCCCGCCCCACCAACAACCTCACTGTCTCTCTCTTCCTCTGTCTCTCTGTCTCCCATCCTCTTTCATTCTCTCTCTCCACCCCCCTCGCCTCTCTGATCGGCTGTGTGGTGTAGGACATCTCTGGAATAGGGGAGGACGGGTACGGAGCAAAGACACTGAGTAAGTGTGTTAAAGAATGGACCCAATACCCCTCTCCTAAGCACATATTGCTAAGCACATATCTCCTAAGACACATTTCAGTTCAGATTTTTTCTTTTTCGTTGCGTCGTCCTAGCCGTCTCAAACAACCACAGGCCTGTCTGCATGTCAGAATACTAATATATGTTGGTCCACAGGTTGTAATGTTTTAGGGATTCCTGCTTTATCATCCTTAGGCTTATGTGGTAGCTAAAATGTTGAATGAACATAATGTATCAATAGTTGTCAAATGATTTTTGTTTAGTTTGTATGTCGAGAATGTGGTGCTATTTTCTATGTAAGCTTGTTTCTTCCATGGGATAAAAAAAAAATCAAAAAGGTAATTTTTTTTATCTTACAATTCAGCAATTCAAAACAATTTTTGTGCAATTCTGTGTTTATATCTCACAAATCTGACTTTTTTTTGCAATCCTGAGGGGGGAAAAGTCTGAATTGTGAGCCTTATCTTTATATATATATATATATATATATATATATATAATAAATACTTATTATCTATTATATAGAACATGAAGTTCTCCTAATGGAAATCTGTTACATTCTAGTCTTTTGTGTTTGTCTTTTATGATGTCTCTGCAGTGCTGTGCCAAATGTTGTCTTGGGTTTTTAACAGTGTTTTTATGTTCTCATCAGGAGCATTTAGCCAACACAATTATTAAAATATGGTTTTAAGGGAATACACATCGACCAAACTGAATATTTAGCATTATTCTCAATTAATTAATATGTATTTGTGCCAAGACATAAGAGATAAGCGATGGATGTTCACAGAAAACAAAGCCGATATATAAGATCAGAAGAGAGGATATTTCTTTTAGGTTGAGTGTGTTTATCTCTCTTCCTCGGTACTGGGTCCCTAATTTAATCTCCTGTGTCTAATTTTATTTTATTCTTTAAACTCAAGTCTAATTTTGTCAACCAAATACAACCAAGACTGTCAAAGTTTATAGAACATATAGATCACACTGCTACAAGAAAAAGTTACTGAGCAACCTGATGACTTCAGGTCAGTTTGTTGGAGATAGTCCAGCTCCAAAGCGTTAGCTGTGAGGTTTTGTAGTCATTTTGAGAGTGGCAGGTTTCCAGACCGAGTGTGAATTCAGAGCTCTTTAGATGAGCTTGTCACTTTGGACAGATTAGGTTTTGCCATGTAATTGTCATATGGCATGATGCTGTTCTAGACAGCCATTGTCAACATAATGAAAAATGACTTGTTTGTTTCCCCCTTGGCCGGTAAACAGGATTTGTGGCTTTTATTTCATTTATTTTGGAAATAGACTCACTTGATAACGCACTGATAAAAAATGATACATGCTGTCAGAAAGAATCATTTACAGTTTGTTTGCTTTAACATGCAGAAAGATACAAGTTTTGCCCATGGCAGTTTTAAGTTTAAACATTTCAGAGTTACATTTCAGCAAACATTTCATTGATATGAATATATATACCTGTACATTATTGTTTGGGGTCAGTACGTTTTTTTTTTTTTATTATTAATGAAGCAAGGATGCATTAAATTGATTAAAGGTTAAAGTAAAGACATTTCTAATACTACAAAAGTTTGCATTTCTTGCAAATAAATGCTATTGTTGTGAAGTTTCTATTCACCAGAGAATGCTGGAAAAAAATGTATTACTGTTTCCTCAAAAATATTAAGCAGCACTGTTAATAAGTAGTGTTTCTTAGTGGAAGTCGTGGCCTAATGGTTAGAGAGTCGGACTCGTAACCCAAAAGGTTGCGAGTTCGAGTCTCAGGTCCGGCAGTTTGACACTGAAGACTGGAGTAATGGCTGCTGTAAATTCAACTTTGCCATCACAGGAATAAATTAAAAGTTATTTTGAATTGTGTTCATATTTTACAATATTACTGTTTTTACTGTTTTTGATTATAATAAATGCAGCCTTGATGAGCATAAGATACTTTTTGCTTCTTCTTTTTTTTAAGTCACCATGTCTTTCATGTGATGTTAGTAGAAGCATAATTCTTAAGTTCTGGCTCTTATAGCTGAGAGTCAGAGGGCAAATGTCACTGTCCAGTCTTACAAAATGATGTATGATCTGACTCCACCACAAACTCCAGGCATTGATCAAACCCACATAACCTTGTTTAAAGTCTTCACAGATGCTGTCCCCTCAACTTGGCTTCTGTTTAATGCACAGAACTCATCCTGCAGAATTCAAAAGAATATACAACTCAAGCTTTGTTCTAAGTTGCTTATTTTATGTTGCTTATTACCTACACAGGCAGCTGCCTTCTAAGAGAGATATCCTTACAGCCATTACTGATTTGGAATGCTCTACATAACCAGCTATGTGAGACTCAACTCGCGATAATATATTCAGTTGAGTCTGGTGCTAACAATAGAGCTCCACTCTAATCAGCATAATAATAATTTTTAATTCTAAATTTTATTCATACTGTTTAAAGTGTTGAATAAAATGTTTAATTATAGTCAACATTTTTCTCACCTCATCTGCTTGAATTGGATCAGTAATGCAAACATGCAGTGTTGCCTTTAGAATTTAGCCAAACAATAAATTTAAGGAGGCAGCAAAGTTAAGTTGCCTACCTTTTGGAACAGCTTTTTTTGTTGTGAGTCTGCATTTGATGCCTCAAAATTCTGCTTCTGTGGGCAGTTCATTAGGTTGCCGAACAGAGCTTCAGAGTGTGCTTTGTGTTTGTAAGGCTTTAAACGGACATAATCCATTGTGTTTATGGCAATAGCTACACAAATAGAGGCCATCTAGCATTTCCACAGCATCTAAATTGTTCTGTGTAAGAGTGGAGCACTACACAGAAGCTGATTTATGTGTGATTCATTCTCTATAGTTTAATGTTACCACTGCCTATGAGAAAAATGAAGCTCTGGCTCAGAATAACACTCGATCCTATCTGGGGTTGAATCGATGGATAATAACCATATTGTGTTCCTGCGGCAGCCTGCTTCTGTTCGTTCCAGGGCTAAAAATAAACTCCTCTGGCTCTCTAAGTCCCTGTGTGCGCAGACCACCTCACAACTAGCGTCACATTGGACCTGAGTTTCCATAATTGGACTATTATATTCAATTAGTATTGCCACTGTCTGAAACTTCAGTCTCATCCGTGATTAAATTTTCTGTTGTCCATCATCGCCTTTCCGCTGATCCCTTTAATCTCCCAAATGAGCGCTAACTCAATTTTGCCACTCTTTTTTATTTTTCTCTTTTTTAATACAAATGTCCTTGTCAACAGGCACGTAATGACATTACATGCTCTCAGTAACTCATTTACACTTCCACTTGAGCGGTGCTCTGAGATGAGAGAACTTGGTGAAGGGCGCACCAAATGTGGCCATGTCGATCGCCGGCATTCTGCAAAAAGCAGGCGAAGTGCTATCATAACCACCCACCCCACTGAGTATGTTTTTCTGTTCTGTTTCCAGGGAGTCAAGAGGAACTGATTCTCTCATATGAGCCCGTCGTCAGACAAGAGAGTAAGTGCCTCTCCACTGTCTCTCATGCTTGAACTGTATGACGTTCACAGTCAGTGTAAATAAATTACGTGATTGGTGTTCGATTTCAGTCAGACATTTTCTGTGCCTGTATTATCTGTTTGAACAGTTAATTATGCCAGACCGGTTATAATCTTGGGGCCCATGAAGGATAGAATCAACGATGACCTCATTTCCGAGTTTCCGGACAAGTTTGGATCATGTGTGCCACGTAAGTACAGAGATCTTGTGGTTCCTACCCAGGTGGTTAAATTATCAGATAAACTAAACTTTCAATGGATCTTTCATTAATTATTCATGATTATATCTTTAGTATGCACAGATACTAAACCTTCAGTAGAGGCTGACTCAACCGATATCTTAAAAGAGCCCACCTGAGCAATAGTGTACTGTGTTATTCTCACTTGTGCCATTATGGATTTCAATTGGAGTGCTAGAAAAACCTGTGGCCAAGGTAGTTTGTAATTATATCCGGTAGTCTTGGGGGTTTTTAAGCCTTTGTGCTGATAGCGGTTCTGATGGGGTTCATCAAAATGAGATGGTAAGGTGAGTGGCCTGACCATAAGAGTCTGTGGTGTTCCCTACTGTCCCAGTGTGCTTGAGTGCAGTTCCTGAAACTCATTTCATTGTGCTGTAACTATCAAATCACTTATTTCAAGGTCTGCTGATTAACAAACTTCAACTAGGTCACTAGTTAGTGATGCTTTCAGAAGTTACAAGTGGTCTAAAGAGTAAATTAAAAAAAATAAAAAAAACACTAAAAGCACTTGGAGCAAACCTTGAAAGTAACGCTTCGTAATCCACAATTTGTAACATTTCCTTTGTTTTCTAATTTTCTTCCCTTGTTTATTGGGAAAGAGCTTTGTTGGCTTGTGCTACACATATTAGTGAAAATATTAACAAATTGACAATACTATGGAGGTCTTCATCTCAGAATAAAAATCCCATATCATTCGGAGAGTTTGCTGATGAGTGCCACAGAGCTCTTTCATGTTTTACATCTTAAACCGTTTATTTATTGTTTGTTTTTCAGTTTTCCAGACTTATATTTAACCGTTTTTGTTTGTTAATAATTTAAAAAAAGCGGCTAACAGTTCTGATCAAGAAGGTAAGTGAGAATATTAGTCTGCAATGAGCAAGATTATAAGTAAAAAAATATAATAGTTCTTCCGTGTAGTATACAGTTCATCCTGTCAGTGGGATCTATGGGTATTTCTGCTTAGATCACTGCTGCTGTTCTATCTCTTAGTATGTCACCCTGAAAGGTAGACATATAATAGTTTATTTGTAATTGTAAGTAGACTTGCCCTCCGTCCTCTGACAACTTAAGGTATTTCTTATGAATGTGTATTTGAATAATGATGATGATGATTTTTATGTGTTGTAGAACAGAGTACCCAAGTCTTAAAAAAAACTAAAGCCTGGATATTTTTTAACCAATTTCAGATACTACCAGACCAAAGCGGGATTATGAAGTGGATGGGAGAGATTATCACTTTGTGTCCTCACGAGAGCAGATGGAGAAAGACATCCAAGAGCACAAGTTCATCGAGGCTGGACAGTACAATGACAATCTGTATGGAACCAGTGTACAGTCTGTCAAATACGTGGCTGAGAGGGTCAGTAGTTGCACAACCACAGCATTACTATTTATATAAAGTGCTTTGAATTACCATTGTGAATGAAATGTGCTACAGTATATAAATAAGCTTGCCTTGCCTAACGTAGATTTCACAATTTGGGATGCCTAGCCAGTTTAGCATGTTTCAGATGTACAGTACTTGCCAGTAATGCGGTAAAGAGTCAAACTCAAACTCATCTTAGAGGCCATTATTCACAAGACTTTTCCTTGCTAAACATCTCATAGGCCAACACTTGTCCTTGTACCCTTGAATGTGTCTTTTGTGAACGGCCCCTTACTCTACTGTTCAGCTTCCTAGCATTTAGCAAGTCCTTTTTGCTTTTCTAGGGAAAGCACTGCATACTTGACGTGTCTGGGAATGCGATAAAACGACTACAAGTAGCACAACTCTACCCCATTGCCATCTTTATAAAGCCTAGATCCATCGAGTCCTTAATGTAAGTTTACCACACACCTCTATATGTTCCATAAATAATCAAAATTCCTCTGCACTCAGACTAAGGGACTGATACGCTTCTAAAACCTGTGCATTTCAGGGAGATGAATAAGAGGTTGACGGAGGAACAGGCCAAAAAGACGTACGACCGTGCCATGAAACTGGAGCAGGAGTTTGGCGAGTATTTCTCAGGTAACAGAAAAGTTCCTAATCCATCCAGAGGACCTGAGCAGCACTTTTATGCTCAGATATCACCTCATTTGCATATTCTGATAGTCTCTTGCATATGCATTACCTCAGAGGCCAACCACTGCAGCCTGTTACATCCATCATGTTTGACAGCAGAGCCATGGAGCTGATGGTCTCCCCTGAGTGAAACACATCAACTTTCTCTTGAAATTTGCATTAGCGTGACCCCCGAGAGTCTGTATGGAGGAATGTGAAAAAGCGTGCAGCGACATGATGATTGATATGAGGGTATTTTGAACCCGTGTGACTATGCTACTGCTTTTTATTTTTTTTTATTCCGTTGCTCTGAATCTGCAAGAAAGCTCTTGGAAGAGATTTAAAAAGTCTGTTGCTTCACTAATAATGCATACTTAAATAGAAGAGCTATTTTTCTTATCAGAAAAAAGAAAATATATTTTTTAATGAAAAGGCGGCATAATTCTCACTTCTTTGTTAGATATTCTTTTGCTGGGTAAAATTGCTATTCTTACAATTTATGCAGAAGAATCCATGAACAATAATGTGGCTAATGAGCCATTAAGTTCAAAAATGATCATTATGAAACTGTCATCAGGGTTTCTTGTGGTGCAAAATGAAAAAGATGTTAATCTGTAAAGTGTTTAAAAATCTTTTAACATCAGCTCTTTCTCTTTTTCTTTCAGCGCTGGTTCAAGGAGACACACTAGAGGACATTTATAACCAGTGTAAGATGGTGATAGAGGAACAGTCTGGACCATACATCTGGATTCCCTCAAAAGAAAAACTATAAAAAAAAATCACCTTACCCTGGCAGGGACCTTGGACTGGAGAAAAAACACACATAGGAATAATTTGTAATATAATTATAAATTATTATTATGGCAATGTTTATTGTTAACTCTTACAGTGTTTTTTTTTTTCAGTTTGTTTGTTTGTTTATTTTACATTGCATTTTTCACTTTCAATATGAATGTTCCTGAATGTATGCCACAAAGTGTTAGAAGCATTTTTGGTCTCAACAAAAAAGTGGACTCTTTGTTTGCATATTTATTGGTTAGCATTTTAATTTAAAGAAAAAAAGGGAACAAAATTTAGCGCTGAGTATTCTTCTTCAAACAATCTTCGGTTGGGATTTCGAGCAAAAGGTCAGAGTAGGTCAGATCATCACGGATGATTTCCACACCCCATCACCACCTCCAAAAAAAAAAATCTATGTTGATATCAGCTTGCTTCACTTTTCACCCAATCGGTTGGTTTCACACGTCTCCCAGACTCATTTCACAAACTCTCTAGCATCTGTGCACTCCTGTGGCTATCAACACACACATTGATTGTGTTGCTTTTCGTTGTATTATTTTGTTAATTTTGTTTTGTACAGACATCCATTTTGTTGAAAGATTTTGTTCCAATTGTACGTTATTTCTAATGGATCCTTTCAGAAAAGAATCTTGTGATTTTAAGATGCTTTAGTTAGTGTAAATGGATAAGGGGATTCAACTAGCTGTAGGAAATATGACACTATATTTTGCTATTTATATTGATAGAGGACACAACAGCACAGAAAATATTTATAAAGATGGTATATAACTTTGTCTAAAAATCATTTTGGAAAAGAGATTTTACTGGTACTGGTGTATCATATTGTGTCGTCGCTGTTGTGTTGGTGAGAATGAAAGGTAATGAGTGCATGTTTTCCCTGAACAAAACTCCCCCTTATCCGTCCAGTTCCGGAATCCGCTAATTCTAAACCGACAGAGTTCTGAAATTCTTGGAACTCAACTTTAGCTGGCTGAGGAGTCTACTGAATGTGAATTGAGTGTGTTTCAGCTTTGTTCAGATAACAGGAAGGAGCCTGATGTTTGTGAATCATTTGTTGAAGAGTTGTTCGGCCTCCCTTGAGCACCCTCTAAAGTGTTTACAGTACCTCAACTAGAAATGAGGGCCAAAGGGACAAAGTCTGCAAGAGGTCTTGCTTTTCCATAAATGTGTAGTGGATCATTTTAGTTTTTTTTTTTTCATTTTGGCATGCACTTATGAACATGACCTTGGCTTCCTGTCCACACATTCATGCCGCATACTTATGTCATTTGTGCCCTTTCCATGTATAGTTGAGAGATATTCCTGTCCTTGTACATTAATTGTAAAGCTCTCGCCATTTGTGGAAACTACAAATGCCAAAAGCCATTAACTCTGCTCACTCGTTTCAAATGCGGGGGGAATTATTTGTTGCAATATTTATTGGGAGATGATACAGCACGGTTCTGTGGCAAGAGTCTTTTGACCTACTGGTCACCACTTGCCTTAAAAAAAAGGGAAGAGGCTTTTCGGGCCAAATAGACATTTTTTTACACTTTCTTGACGACAGCACTTTTGTACATTTGAGAAATTATTCACAGATTGTGTTCAACCAGATGGTGGACACAGAGGGGGATTTTCAGAAGAGGGAAACTGAATATCACAGTGAAGCTCTTAATGGTGTAATATGAAACTTCTTTGAATAACAATAGATCATGTATATGTTATTACGACAATGTAAACCATGGATGGCAACAGTGACTTGATCAATCAGAATATAAATTATGAACATTTTAAATGCTGTGAAATTATTTTTTCTCTTCTAAACGTGCAGTTTTTTCTCCTTATTCAATGTGCTTGTGATTGATCATCTGTAGCATATCATTTTATTAATTTAGTAATGCACACAATGGATCATGTATTTCACAGGATTTTGTGTACCCTTTTTGTTACAAATATTTGCATTTAAATCTGTTGGTATTATTCGGTAATCAAAAGTGAATCTCAAATGATGCTGTAGCTTTAGTGAAAATCAAAACCCTGCAGTTTGTACGCACTTGAACGAGGGTTTTCGGAGCCTTATGGTGCTCATAGTCTGATTTGGTCCATTAATTCCAAGTGAATGTTCAGCTTAGTCAAACGTGCTGAAATGGGGTTGTTTTTGTCTCAGGGTTGCTAGATAGGGCTTAATCACTGATATTAAACCTTCGTATCGATGCATCTGTTTACCACACAAATCTCAAATGTTTTATTCCTGATACCTGCATTGCATTTAGTCTATTCCTTTGTTCTGGAGCGTCTGTGTCTGACGAGTTCGCTTTGTGATTTATTTATCCCGAAACGAGGATGCAAATTATTTTCCACACATTGTTTTTTTTTTCCTGAATCCCAAATGATATGTGCAATTTTGTATATAAATATCTGTTTGCACTTATTGTAGTTGTTTAGGAGATCTTTAATTAACACTGTCCCCCAAACCTCTGTTTTTTTTTTTTCTATTTATATCACAGGAAATTAAAGTTAAATTATTAAACACTTACATCCCCCTTATGTTTGTAAGTATCATTTCCCAGCATTCCATGGGTGTAACAAATTAAGCATACTTAGAAAAAGTGAGACTGTACAGTTAACATTTGTTAAAAGGAAATCGTTTTATTTTTATTTCAGTCTTTTTCTTTTGGCTTTTCTGAAGGAAAAACAAGGGAACCTATTCTTTGCATCCTGTTGCAGTATGTATTCCTGGTTGCTTTGAGGAGTCCAAATAAAGACATTGCTTTAGGTATACATGAAGGTACTCTACTCTTAAAATGTAAATGAAAGATTTGGTGAGACATTTACACTCTTCAGATGACTGACAGCTGTCTCTCAAATGCTTTGACCTGTTTTGGTCTCTTATTGTGCACAGTGAGAGTGCACCTCTTTACTGACATCTAGATTTGCCTTTTAACATCAATTAATCTGCTGCTTACTCCATGACATGTCATAATTTATATACAGAACCTTTAACAGAGTTTGTCATGCAAGACAAACCACTTTCGCTCCAAATTGCTCTAAAAGGCACAAGTCATTTAACTAATCACTGTGTATGACAGTCACTAATGAGTAGGGTGGACACTTGCGACCTCTCATAGTGTGCATATTTAAGTGTCACTTCAAACATCGTTTCCTTGACATTATTGAAAGAATCTGAAGTACTTAATGAAGTCAATTTATTACTTATCAAGTCCGTATAGTGTGTTCATGCTGTGCATGATCCAGTGCCAAGTGCAAGAGAGGAAACTGCTATTTTTCAGAATGATGCTTAGCCTATTGAATGTAACTGAGCAGGGTTGCCAACTCACGCTTTCAGGCTCCGTCTCACGCTGCCCATGTAAATCTCACGCCAAATTGGCAACCCTGCTTACAATATGAATCAAAGTCTCAGCTTTCAAATTTGGTAAGTTTTAATACTAAATTCAAACAATAAATACACTTAATGGATTTGGCGCACTTAATGTGGCGTAAATCGTAAAATGTAGCACTTCAGTTAAAGCCAGTGCCATGAAAAAAAAAAACAAGAGTTGCGACAAGCTTTGCTGTCGCCGCGCGGTCACGTGGTTCACGGAGCTGTCCAAACAAACCAGCGTTGACAATACATTTCTATGGGTTTAAGTAGAATAGACGACAGCTTCATTATACAATTATTTGCAGCAATTTTTGGTAAACATTACAGCATATTATGCATTGATTTACGTCGATGACATTTACAGTGTAATTTTATTCTGGAGAGTGATGGAGAGGCAGCATTAATATGGTTTTCTTAACTCTCGGGTAGCCTATTGCTTACTTATAATGTGACCATACAGCTTAACTATTTTTCAGTTAAATAAGTGTTCTATATTTTAGTCCAATAATATTTATTTAATATTTTGAGGAGATATTTTGGTAGCCTACTAAATACTATTTGTGCAAAAATTATGGTCCATTAATGACTTATATTTTTTCTGATATTTCTATTACTTATATTTCAATGAGTGTAGTATGTAAAGTTAAAATAGAAAAAAGGGGTTTTAAATTCCAATGGAAAGAGGCAAATTAGAGTCATTTTGTGGTCAGAAAAAAAAATTATTTTAATTTGTAATGCGTTTACCCACTAGGTAGCCTACCTGTATGGCTCTTTACTAAATATATCTAGAATATTGCAGGTCATACCTGCTTACTTATTTTTTAATTCTTCATTTTAATAAATATTTAGACATGATTAAACACTAGATTTTTAAATGAGAAATTAAAAAAGTTAATAATTTACATCCTTTTTTTATCCTTTTTTTAAACTCTTTTTCATCCTTTGATACTTGCATAATTGCACACAATGAATGCAAGCAAATACTGAATTTAAAGTTTAAAATGGTGCTAAAAGGCATTCAACAAAAGATTTTTATCCCCCTATATTTACAGTATATACACATGAATTGATACTGAATCTAGATCGAAACCCCCCAAAAAAACTAAAATAAAAACCTCACTCCAAGCTGAACTTAAAAGCTGGCAACCCTGGTAACTGTAATCATGAAACTATTGTTAAGATGATTTGTCCATCAAAAATGTTGTTTCTGTGTCTTGGTAATAATCGGAAACCATCATAGTTGAAAGTGGTAGGTAGAGCTGCTACAGTCTCAGAAAAAAAAAGGTTAAAAAAAATGTCAGATGCGGTGCCCATTAAAAAGTTACTAATGTGTACACATTTTAGATACTAACATGTACTTTACAAATACTAATATGTACATTTAAGCTATTAATATGCACCATTTAGGTGTAAATAAGGTACATGGTTGTGCCTTGTAGCTTTTGTACATTGATGCCACTCCAGTGACAGCTTTTGCACCTTTTACTGAAAGTGTTTTTTCAGCTGTTTTTGCTGCCCTCTAGTGGTTGATCAGGACGTAACGCATTTTTTCACCCGCTGCTTATATGTTGCACTTGTTGCACTGCACCAGATTCAGGAACATGAAAGTGTGTTATTAGTATTCGCTGTTTTCACGCCAACATGTTTTGTAGTCTCTTATATCAGTTGTTACCCCTCTCCAGCATCAGGACACGCTGTGGACTGTTCATTAGAGACACGCTCATCTAGAACGGCTGTTTCTTCCCTGCATGTGGGTCCGACCTCAGAGTAACCAAAGTCCTCAAAGTGTGTCGCTGCAGCGGAGGCCTGACTGCTCTCTTTCGGCTTAATGAAGTCTGTGTAGACGTACGGTAAAGGAGTCACCTCTTCAGTGACAGGTACTTCCTGAGTGACAGGAGTGGTCGGAGTAAACAGGTATTATTAATATGTTTATATTAAAAAAATCGCATTAATCATTCTGCTGGATACACGGAGATTGTTTCATGACTTAAAGACCCAATGAAATGACCTGACAGTGGCATTTAGGCTCAGTGACCACCGCAACTTCCGGTGCAGCGCAGTGTATGGAAATTGTGAGAATATTAAGCACAAAATTAAATCTTTAAGTGTCACGCAACAGGACAAAGCAATATTATAATAAATGTTATGTTTATTATAGTTAATAATATTATTGTCTATTATTATTATTAGTTAGTTATGATTGACAATTATTAGACAGAAAGAGTCAATTTAAAGAGCCAAACTATTAGCCTTTAACTTTAGCTTACATTTCAAACATGAGCCCTGACTCATGTTTGAAAACCTGATTTGTTAACATTGCATTAGCTTATAGAGGCCTCAAAGGTAGTATATATGAAATAAAAGCCACAAAACACTTTTTGTATTTTCGTTGGGTCTTTAAGATAATGAAGATTGTCTTAACTGTTCATCATATTAACATCAGCTTTACAGAATTTATGTACTAAATTCATTATTACACATCTGTTTATTAATGCTTTTGATTGTCTATTACCTGATAACTACCAAGGTCATTGTCTGCACCCCCTGTGAAGTATATTTCACATATATTATACAATTACAACTGGTATAATCAATACAAGCTTATCGATAGTTAAATAGATAGACTCATTTTTTAATACCTTCATCTGTAGTTCTGCCATTTTCTGCTCTTTGCCCTAAAAATACAACAACAGTAAAACATTCTTTACAAAATAGAAATGAAATGCAATAATTGCTGTAATTGTATTTCATGTTTTAGGTAGCCTGCAGAATAGCTGGGGAGTTTTTAAAGGGGGAAATTTGTCTGGTTTTTGTGTTTCTGATTCATATTTCTTTTTTTCAAACTGGCGTTTTTGAGAACAACTGGGTGAGAACTGAGATGCTGAGATTACGTGGTATTGAGGTTCATGATCTGAGTCACAGAATAAATCTAAATCATGAAGGATGTGGGTTTCATAAACAATTAGTTTGCTAAAGCAACATTTATGAACCTTTATTTGGGAGAAAATCTTACTGTGATGGTTTTTGTAAAGGCAGTAGAACACAATGCACAGTCCCAAAACTCCTGCGAGTGTAAGTCCACTTGAAAGCACAATCTGATCAGACTGAGTTTGACCACCAGCGCCATTTCCTCGGTTAACAGTTGAGTTCTCACCTTAAAAGAAAAACAGAAAATTACAGGATTATGCAATGCTTCTTTCTTTTTCTTGATTCTGTTTCTGTTGAAAGATGTTTTACGAAATGTCTTTGTGTTTAAAGATGTTTTAGGTTTAATTCCTGCTCCTAAACAGAATATTAAAATCTGGCATCATTTTGAGGATTCATGTAAGATGCACAATGAATGAACTACTGCTCACCGGTAATATATGTGTGCTTTTCTGATTCTCCATATGCATTTGAATCAATACAGCTGTACGTCCTGTAATCAGAGCTGGTTATGTTGCTGATGTGTAGAGTTTGGTTCCTCTCACTGAATAAGTGTCTGTGTTTCTCTAGAATAGGGACTCCTTCTCTCTTCCACATCAGATGCAGACATAAGCCGCTCACTTCACATTTGAGAGTTACAGATGTGCTGGAGGTCCAGGAGACCACAATTTCTGTTGCACTTGGAGGGTCTTAAAGTAAAGCATATTAATGAGCACAAGCACAGCAAAATTAGATGAATTCTACATGAATAAGCATGACTGTGATAGGTCTGACTTACACTGAATAATTAATGTAAAGCGTAGCATATTTGTAGTGCCGTTTCCTCTAATTATTGTTTCAGTGAAGCCTCCTTCATACTTTGCGGTACGTTCTCCAGAATGAGGCTGTTATTGTTTAAATAGAAATGAGCTGTGCCACAGCATTGACTGTATGCAGCACTGAATGTGGTGGTTTTCCTAAAACGTAGACATGTTATTGATCCATTTCATTTGGTTCATTCCACTGAGTGCAGAGAATCAGCAGTATGTTGATCAAGTTCCTCTCCAGTCAGCTCAACACGTCTGTATAAGCCCGTCTGCACTTCTTTGACTTCAATTTCTCTCGCTGTCAAATCTATATGTATGTACGTTACGATTAATAAACAAATTCTTCTGAGTGAAATATACTAAATCATATAATGACCATAAATGTAAAATGTAGTAATTGACATGGAGGAAATTAAATATCATTTATATGTAACATATCTAGCTTTTGAAAATTATACATTTTATTTATCTAGCCATTGAAATGATTAGCCATACTTGCCCAATACAGTGAAGAAAAACAGCCAAATATGAATGTAACATCCAGTCATCGTAAATCAGGAGTTAGATTTCTTGATCTAGACTTCTAGATCTTCTTGTAGCTAATTCAGCATTTTATTATGACTCATAACCATTAATCAAATCATTCAAATCTGTAGACGTTCTTAATATGATGCTCTTTATTGCACTCAAAACTGCTGTCATTTCAGAGTAAAAAATAGCCACTAAAAACCATGACAGGAAAATAAAAAGCGGTTAGAACAAGGAAGAAGGCAGGGCTGCTTTTATTCAAATTATCTAATAGACAACAACTCTCGTACATTGTTTTACAGAGTATATTAGACTTTTAACTAAATCATAAAGGACAGCTTACTCTGGTTCAGTGTATCATTTAAATCTGATTATGGCTATAATGTCATCTTGCTTTGCTAAATGCCTTTCAGTGTTTACTGTTGATTCAGTTTAATTTAGTATTATTTTTCTGGGATATTTATACAGTACATACTGTTATTTAACGATATATCTCCTAAAAAAAATCTGCGAAGAGTCTGGAAAAACAAGCCTGCTAAACATAAACATGTGAAGAATTCATACAATCTAATATGCAGAACAGAATGTAGCTTCACAACTTCAACTGGCGATACAACAGCTAAGAACAAAACAGGATGTAAGAAAATATGCCATGAAGGAGACTTCAGTCCAAAGTGAGTCTTTCTAATTCAGCAGTGGCTGTACGTGAAGCAGGCGGTGTGTCGGATTTCTGGCCCTCCGCTACAGATTTAAAGTGCTGATAACAGGAGAACAAAAATAATAATACTTCAATAATACAACCCAGAACTTCAACATCTAAAATCCTGTGCTTTACAAAAAAAAGTGAATACATGTCACATAATACAAATAATGCGAAACAAGTAATCAATATTTGCAGATTGTGAAAAGCATTTTATATTATTTAATGTAATATTGTAGAATGTCTGAAACTAACCTGTGAGTTTTTGAATTCAGAGTAGAGTGTGAACAGGACGTGAAGTGAGTGAATCCGGTTCTTGTACACAGGGATGTCCAGGATTCCTGACAGGTTACATTAAGAGTCATTACAATAAAACCAA
>NW_015542355.1:281130-304561 GCF_001515605.1 Sinocyclocheilus anshuiensis
CTTTAATTAACACTGTCCCCCAAACCTCTGTTTTTTTTTTTTCTATTTATATCACAGGAAATTAAAGTTAAATTATTAAACACTTACATCCCCCTTATGTTTGTAAGTATCATTTCCCAGCATTCCATGGGTGTAACAAATTAAGCATACTTAGAAAAAGTGAGACTGTACAGTTAACATTTGTTAAAAGGAAATCGTTTTATTTTTATTTCAGTCTTTTTCTTTTGGCTTTTCTGAAGGAAAAACAAGGGAACCTATTCTTTGCATCCTGTTGCAGTATGTATTCCTGGTTGCTTTGAGGAGTCCAAATAAAGACATTGCTTTAGGTATACATGAAGGTACTCTACTCTTAAAATGTAAATGAAAGATTTGGTGAGACATTTACACTCTTCAGATGACTGACAGCTGTCTCTCAAATGCTTTGACCTGTTTTGGTCTCTTATTGTGCACAGTGAGAGTGCACCTCTTTACTGACATCTAGATTTGCCTTTTAACATCAATTAATCTGCTGCTTACTCCATGACATGTCATAATTTATATACAGAACCTTTAACAGAGTTTGTCATGCAAGACAAACCACTTTCGCTCCAAATTGCTCTAAAAGGCACAAGTCATTTAACTAATCACTGTGTATGACAGTCACTAATGAGTAGGGTGGACACTTGCGACCTCTCATAGTGTGCATATTTAAGTGTCACTTCAAACATCGTTTCCTTGACATTATTGAAAGAATCTGAAGTACTTAATGAAGTCAATTTATTACTTATCAAGTCCGTATAGTGTGTTCATGCTGTGCATGATCCAGTGCCAAGTGCAAGAGAGGAAACTGCTATTTTTCAGAATGATGCTTAGCCTATTGAATGTAACTGAGCAGGGTTGCCAACTCACGCTTTCAGGCTCCGTCTCACGCTGCCCATGTAAATCTCACGCCAAATTGGCAACCCTGCTTACAATATGAATCAAAGTCTCAGCTTTCAAATTTGGTAAGTTTTAATACTAAATTCAAACAATAAATACACTTAATGGATTTGGCGCACTTAATGTGGCGTAAATCGTAAAATGTAGCACTTCAGTTAAAGCCAGTGCCATGAAAAAAAAAAACAAGAGTTGCGACAAGCTTTGCTGTCGCCGCGCGGTCACGTGGTTCACGGAGCTGTCCAACAAACCAGCGTTGACAATACATTTCTATGGGTTTAAGTAGAATAGACGACAGCTTCATTATACAATTATTTGCAGCAATTTTTGGTAAACATTACAGCATATTATGCATTGATTTACGTCGATGACATTTACAGTGTAATTTTATTCTGGAGAGTGATGGAGAGGCAGCATTAATATGGTTTTCTTAACTCTCGGGTAGCCTATTGCTTACTTATAATGTGACCATACAGCTTAACTATTTTTCAGTTAAATAAGTGTTCTATATTTTAGTCCAATAATATTTATTTAATATTTTGAGGAGATATTTTGGTAGCCTACTAAATACTATTTGTGCAAAAATTATGGTCCATTAATGACTTATATTTTTTCTGATATTTCTATTACTTATATTTCAATGAGTGTAGTATGTAAAGTTAAAATAGAAAAAAGGGGTTTTAAATTCCAATGGAAAGAGGCAAATTAGAGTCATTTTGTGGTCAGAAAAAAAAATTATTTTAATTTGTAATGCGTTTACCCACTAGGTAGCCTACCTGTATGGCTCTTTACTAAATATATCTAGAATATTGCAGGTCATACCTGCTTACTTATTTTTTAATTCTTCATTTTAATAAATATTTAGACATGATTAAACACTAGATTTTTAAATGAGAAATTAAAAAAGTTAATAATTTACATCCTTTTTTTATCCTTTTTTTAAACTCTTTTTCATCCTTTGATACTTGCATAATTGCACACAATGAATGCAAGCAAATACTGAATTTAAAGTTTAAAATGGTGCTAAAAGGCATTCAACAAAAGATTTTTATCCCCCTATATTTACAGTATATACACATGAATTGATACTGAATCTAGATCGAAACCCCCCAAAAAAACTAAAATAAAAACCTCACTCCAAGCTGAACTTAAAAGCTGGCAACCCTGGTAACTGTAATCATGAAACTATTGTTAAGATGATTTGTCCATCAAAAATGTTGTTTCTGTGTCTTGGTAATAATCGGAAACCATCATAGTTGAAAGTGGTAGGTAGAGCTGCTACAGTCTCAGAAAAAAAAAGGTTAAAAAAAATGTCAGATGCGGTGCCCATTAAAAAGTTACTAATGTGTACACATTTTAGATACTAACATGTACTTTACAAATACTAATATGTACATTTAAGCTATTAATATGCACCATTTAGGTGTAAATAAGGTACATGGTTGTGCCTTGTAGCTTTTGTACATTGATGCCACTCCAGTGACAGCTTTTGCACCTTTTACTGAAAGTGTTTTTTCAGCTGTTTTTGCTGCCCTCTAGTGGTTGATCAGGACGTAACGCATTTTTTCACCCGCTGCTTATATGTTGCACTTGTTGCACTGCACCAGATTCAGGAACATGAAAGTGTGTTATTAGTATTCGCTGTTTTCACGCCAACATGTTTTGTAGTCTCTTATATCAGTTGTTACCCCTCTCCAGCATCAGGACACGCTGTGGACTGTTCATTAGAGACACGCTCATCTAGAACGGCTGTTTCTTCCCTGCATGTGGGTCCGACCTCAGAGTAACCAAAGTCCTCAAAGTGTGTCGCTGCAGCGGAGGCCTGACTGCTCTCTTTCGGCTTAATGAAGTCTGTGTAGACGTACGGTAAAGGAGTCACCTCTTCAGTGACAGGTACTTCCTGAGTGACAGGAGTGGTCGGAGTAAACAGGTATTATTAATATGTTTATATTAAAAAAATCGCATTAATCATTCTGCTGGATACACGGAGATTGTTTCATGACTTAAAGACCCAATGAAATGACCTGACAGTGGCATTTAGGCTCAGTGACCACCGCAACTTCCGGTGCAGCGCAGTGTATGGAAATTGTGAGAATATTAAGCACAAAATTAAATCTTTAAGTGTCACGCAACAGGACAAAGCAATATTATAATAAATGTTATGTTTATTATAGTTAATAATATTATTGTCTATTATTATTATTAGTTAGTTATGATTGACAATTATTAGACAGAAAGAGTCAATTTAAAGAGCCAAACTATTAGCCTTTAACTTTAGCTTACATTTCAAACATGAGCCCTGACTCATGTTTGAAAACCTGATTTGTTAACATTGCATTAGCTTATAGAGGCCTCAAAGGTAGTATATATGAAATAAAAGCCACAAAACACTTTTTGTATTTTCGTTGGGTCTTTAAGATAATGAAGATTGTCTTAACTGTTCATCATATTAACATCAGCTTTACAGAATTTATGTACTAAATTCATTATTACACATCTGTTTATTAATGCTTTTGATTGTCTATTACCTGATAAATACCAAGGTCATTGTCTGCACCCCCTGTGAAGTATATTTCACATATATTATACAATTACAACTGGTATAATCAATACAAGCTTATCGATAGTTAAATAGATAGACTCATTTTTTAATACCTTCATCTGTAGTTCTGCCATTTTCTGCTCTTTGCCCTAAAAATACAACAACAGTAAAACATTCTTTACAAAATAGAAATGAAATGCAATAATTGCTGTAATTGTATTTCATGTTTTAGGTAGCCTGCAGAATAGCTGGGGAGTTTTTAAAGGGGGAAATTTGTCTGGTTTTTGTGTTTCTGATTCATATTTCTTTTTTTCAAACTGGCGTTTTTGAGAACAACTGGGTGAGAACTGAGATGCTGAGATTACGTGGTATTGAGGTTCATGATCTGAGTCACAGAATAAATCTAAATCATGAAGGATGTGGGTTTCATAAACAATTAGTTTGCTAAAGCAACATTTATGAACCTTTATTTGGGAGAAAATCTTACTGTGATGGTTTTTGTAAAGGCAGTAGAACACAATGCACAGTCCCAAAACTCCTGCGAGTGTAAGTCCACTTGAAAGCACAATCTGATCAGACTGAGTTTGACCACCAGCGCCATTTCCTCGGTTAACAGTTGAGTTCTCACCTTAAAAGAAAAACAGAAAATTACAGGATTATGCAATGCTTCTTTCTTTTTCTTGATTCTGTTTCTGTTGAAAGATGTTTTACGAAATGTCTTTGTGTTTAAAGATGTTTTAGGTTTAATTCCTGCTCCTAAACAGAATATTAAAATCTGGCATCATTTTGAGGATTCATGTAAGATGCACAATGAATGAACTACTGCTCACCGGTAATATATGTGTGCTTTTCTGATTCTCCATATGCATTTGAATCAATACAGCTGTACGTCCTGTAATCAGAGCTGGTTATGTTGCTGATGTGTAGAGTTTGGTTCCTCTCACTGAATAAGTGTCTGTGTTTCTCTAGAATAGGGAATCCTTCTCTCTTCCACATCAGATGCAGACATAAGCCGCTCACTTCACATTTGAGAGTTACAGATGTGCTGGAGGTCCAGGAGACCACAATTTCTGTTGCACTTGGAGGGTCTTAAAGTAAAGCATATTAATGAGCACAAGCACAGCAAAATTAGATGAATTCTACATGAATAAGCATGACTGTGATAGGTCTGACTTACACTGAATAATTAATGTAAAGCGTAGCATATTTGTAGTGCCGTTTCCTCTAATTATTGTTTCAGTGAAGCCTCCTTCATACTTTGCGGTACGTTCTCCAGAATGAGGCTGTTATTGTTTAAATAGAAATGAGCTGTGCCACAGCATTGACTGTATGCAGCACTGAATGTGGTGGTTTTCCTAAAACGTAGACATGTTATTGATCCATTTCATTTGGTTCATTCCACTGAGTGCAGAGAATCAGCAGTATGTTGATCAAGTTCCTCTCCAGTCAGCTCAACACGTCTGTATAAGCCCGTCTGCACTTCTTTGACTTCAATTTCTCTCGCTGTCAAATCTATATGTATGTACGTTACGATTAATAAACAAATTCTTCTGAGTGAAATATACTAAATCATATAATGACCATAAATGTAAAATGTAGTAATTGACATGGAGGAAATTAAATATCATTTATATGTAACATATCTAGCTTTTGAAAATTATACATTTTATTTATCTAGCCATTGAAATGATTAGCCATACTTGCCCAATACAGTGAAGAAAAACAGCCAAATATGAATGTAACATCCAGTCATCGTAAATCAGGAGTTAGATTTCTTGATCTAGACTTCTAGATCTTCTTGTAGCTAATTCAGCATTTTATTATGACTCATAACCATTAATCAAATCATTCAAATCTGTAGACGTTCTTAATATGATGCTCTTTATTGCACTCAAAACTGCTGTCATTTCAGAGTAAAAAATAGCCACTAAAAACCATGACAGGAAAATAAAAAGCGGTTAGAACAAGGAAGAAGGCAGGGCTGCTTTTATTCAAATTATCTAATAGACAACAACTCTCGTACATTGTTTTACAGAGTATATTAGACTTTTAACTAAATCATAAAGGACAGCTTACTCTGGTTCAGTGTATCATTTAAATCTGATTATGGCTATAATGTCATCTTGCTTTGCTAAATGCCTTTCAGTGTTTACTGTTGATTCAGTTTAATTTAGTATTATTTTTCTGGGATATTTATACAGTACATACTGTTATTTAACGATATATCTCCTAAAAAAAATCTGCGAAGAGTCTGGAAAAACAAGCCTGCTAAACATAAACATGTGAAGAATTCATACAATCTAATATGCAGAACAGAATGTAGCTTCACAACTTCAACTGGCGATACAACAGCTAAGAACAAAACAGGATGTAAGAAAATATGCCATGAAGGAGACTTCAGTCCAAAGTGAGTCTTTCTAATTCAGCAGTGGCTGTACGTGAAGCAGGCGGTGTGTCGGATTTCTGGCCCTCCGCTACAGATTTAAAGTGCTGATAACAGGAGAACAAAAATAATAATACTTCAATAATACAACCCAGAACTTCAACATCTAAAATCCTGTGCTTTACAAAAAAAAGTGAATACATGTCACATAATACAAATAATGCGAAACAAGTAATCAATATTTGCAGATTGTGAAAAGCATTTTATATTATTTAATGTAATATTGTAGAATGTCTGAAACTAACCTGTGAGTTTTTGAATTCAGAGTAGAGTGTGAACAGGACGTGAAGTGAGTGAATCCGGTTCTTGTACACAGGGATGTCCAGGATTCCTGACAGGTTACATTAAGAGTCATTACAATAAAACCAAGAAAAGCATCAAAGATGTAAATGTAAGAAACTTGCAACTTACCACACATAATGTCAACATACTCTGCCAAATCACAGTCAATATCTGCGGTGGGGAGATTGACCTGGTGAACAGATGGGGAAGTGAAGGTGAACATGACTGAATTTGCAGATTTAATTCATGACCTTTCAGTCAAGATCTAACCTTCCCCAAAAGCTCCTCAAACTCAGGTGGCCACTCTTGCATCAGGCTGTCAATATCTGGCATGGGTCTGAAGAAAAATGCATGACTCTTGTTATAAAATGACACAGATGTTGTGTTCTGTTCTCTGGATGTTCGTGGTTGATTCATGTCAGTGCTTGCCTTGTGTAGTGTACAGTAGCTGGAGGCTTGGACCGATGCAGCTCACTAATGCTCTCGATCCAGTTGTCTATGGCTTTGGGGTTCTTCTCTGGGTTTTCGATGCTCTTTACTTTTACTTCCTGTGAAAGAGATGTGCATCACTTTCTCATTTCACTTACCAGGCTAAAATCATCAAAGCACCTTAAGTCTTCTAGTGTGTGAACTCACAGCAACATTGTGTTGTTTGCTGTTCTCTGACAGCCACAGGGAAAGCACTGTTGGGTCTGACTGTTTAATGCACGGCTCATCCAGAACCAGGAGACCCAGATTGTCAGCCTTCCCATCTGGACGTGGTACCTGTGGGTTGAACAGAAAGATTCTGAAACTGAAAATTGGACACTCGTGTCCAGTTCAGATTTGAAAATTGTCACTCACTTTGAGGAAAGCATCAATGTCCCCCACAGCTGGAATGAAATCAGGGATAAAGGGCTTCAGTTTGTGGTCAAGCTCTATCGTCTGTGGAGTATATCTGAAAGAAACAGTCATGCAATTAATACCAGTGAGAAAACAAGAATCCATGAAATATCTACGAGACAAGAGAGTATTTTGTGTTTCTTCAACTATAGATACTTTTATGTTCCAAGTGTAAGAGGTCAGTTTGCTAGATGTTCTTCTGTTCATGTTTCATGTGCAGGTGCACATCAAATGCTGTGAAGGTGTGAAGTTTGTGCATGCTAACCGTGTGATGTACTGAAACAGCTCTTTGATCTCGGCTGACACAGGAAGATGTTCATAATCAGCTGGGTCATATGCACTGTGAGAAATCATCCAAACACATCTACATTATTTTCAAAAATAATAAAATAGCTTTTTATTTTGAGTAGATATTATAACTACAATGCTCTTAGTACTATTGATATAACATATTACTGAAATGTGTTGCAACTTATAACACTAGTCCACTTCCTCACTGTATGTCTCTTCCTGGATACATTTTCATCTTAGCTTAAAGTAAATGAAACATTAATATCAATCTCTCTCATCTTGGACAGCAGACAGTGTCTCAGATGAGCGGCCCCACCCTTCTGGAGCAGATCCGGACTCCCCTTCCTCCTCATCAGACTCTGTGTCATCAGAATCATCGTCATCATCATCGTCATCCTCCTCATCATCTTCATCATTCTGATTAGTAGCATGGGCACCAGGTGGCGGCTCTTTCTTTCTCTGCTGTCAGATGTGAACAGGTCATTCAAACTTCATTTTATTCATTCACCAAATATGAGTTAGTAAACTTACTTTAGTATCCTCTTCTAGTTTATCGCCAGCATAAGTGGCCATGGCACTCTGCTTCTGCCTGCCTGTCCTCCTAGAAACTGAAATAAAAACACAATGGCATGAAAAACAGTTGATGAATGCTAGGTAAAATGTAAAGAAGTGGTAAACAGTCTGACCTATCTGTCTTGGGGATGGTGTGTGCACGCTGGCTGCCTCCTCTGCATTCACCTCAAAACTCTCGTCGTATGGCTGGTTGGTTGCGAGTTGAATCTGTTTGCAGATATTATTTGCACTTTTTAGTTTTTACTAAAACTGGGTTTCAAAATCTAGGTAGATGCCTGCCTAGACTGTATTTTTAGGAGTCATAGTGATACCAAAACCCTGCTGACTCAGAACATGTCCATGATGCCCTAAAATGCTGTCTAGGTAGGCAGCATACTTGGTTTAGAGACAGCCCATGAAGTAAGTCTTTTCCAGCTGGTTTAGTTTTGCTTTACGGGACTTTTATTACCTACCACAATCCGCTTTAGGAGGCACCTAAAGGTTTTTTAGACCCAATGTGACACATAAGCATTAAGGAATAACAATGTTTTACTGTAGCTTAGTGTTTGATGCGCTCGTTACATTGAATAGCGAGGCATAAAATACACCACGTTAGTGTCTCATATAAATGTTTACGTAATTAACATGGTATGCAAGATTAAATTATTGACATTTGCGCGATAATAATAACAAACCTTTTGTCGCTCTGACCTCTCCATGAAAACACGGTGTACTGTTGCCAAGGAAACTTGATCTCGCGAGCTCTTCAGCGGAAGTGCGTGAGAACGTCGGTTTGTTGAATTCATTTTTTGGCAAGAGAAGAGGTTTTACATAGTAACGTCATTAGCAACTTTAGCTACCAGAAAAAAAAGTTACATTACTTTTAGTGCTTTAAAAACATTGCAGGTTTGTGTATAGTTTAAAGTCCTTTATAATTTGATTTGCAAAAATGCACGTTTTTATTCATATTGTATTATTTCCTAATATAATAAATTGCATGATGTACTGTTCTTTACTTTCTAAAAATAAAAAAGCACATCAGAAACATTATACATTTCTATTATACACCAATTTCCTGTTAATAAAAGTTTCTAAATCCTTCCAAAATAATCTTGAGTAAATACAATGATAAAACAAATGCAACATTATTTTTCCAGTCCTCAAAAAGGTATACAAAATGTTCAGCTTAAATGACGCCTGTCTATTTAATACCTGACAGGCAGATTGAATGGCTGTAGAAAAGTCCTAAATCCTAAAAGTTTACTGCTAAACCCGAATAGTTCACCCTCGCGTCATTGAGAAACCTTGTGGTTTCCCTCAGTCTGTAGAGATATGGCAGGAGTAAGAACAAAAGCATTGTATAACTAGGGAGACATAGATTTTACTGATTCAATTCACTTTCTCGTTGTGCTTGGTTTTTATCTGTGACACTAAAATGAGAATAGCTCGAGTGAGTGTAAAGCTGAGATTCGTGATTCTAGTCACAGGGTTAAGCAGAGCTTGAGAAGACTGTCTTTGGTTTCACAAACATACTAAAAAAGCCATCGAGAATGATGATGGGGAACTCTACAGTTCAGTTAAGAGTCAACATTTTGAAAGTTTAGCCTGTTTCAACAAGGGTAAAACAGGTTCACGTTGTAAAAAGGTGATTTTAACCAAGCTTCTTGGCAGAGACAGCAGTTCTAGGCGTCATGGATCAGCACTTGAGACCAGGATGTGGTTCTTAGCACCTTTACTTGCTGGTTGAGCTGCTTAGCTTTGCAAACGTTTGTAACTCACCAAATAGTTTTAGCAAACTAGACACTGGTGAAGGTTTAAATAAATGAAGGTAGATTTGTTCAGAGGGGTTTCAATGTGTGACTTCAAAATAGTGTTTTACAAACATTACTGTATTCTTTGGCATCTACAATGTAAAATACTGTGTAAATATTTCTTTTTTTTTTATTTCATGACAAATTAAGATCTCAACAAACATCACAGATAATACAATAAAATACAATATAATTACAAGTTACTAGTCAATGATGTTTTACATTTATTAATGACACTTTTACAGGCATTTGACATTGATTATTGTTGATTAGTTGCTTTATCTGCTATAATGAATGGTTGCAATGCTAATGAAATATTATACAGAAATTATTAAGGGATGCAAAATTAAGTTGTGCAAGTTGTCTTCTATAGTTTGCCTACGGCAGCTGAATTCAAAGCGTGAAAAGGTCACGGTCTTGAAGTGCAAGTTCTTAAATGTTATCATCACCCACAGTGGTTTTGATACTTTCCACTTTATGCTAATCTGATCTTGGAGACTACACAGATGAAGACATTCTGAACAAGCTGTAATCTTGCTCTCCGCTATTAAGCCTATAAATAAATCAACACTAAGAAGAGGAGTTGCGGGGGCTTAATTTGAATTTGTTCAAAGGCCATTCAAGTAATGTAGAGCTGTTTCTGCAGCAGACCCTAGTCAGACATCTGACCCTAGATCAGCACTTCTTCTTTTAATATGAACTCCAGTCCAGCTCTCAAACATTCCTCTTGGTGTTAATGAGCAGATCTCTGTTGAATTCAGCCTCCAGATTCCCAGCTCCACTCTTTCCTCCAGGAGGATCCGTTATCAGAGTGAGTTTGTTAAACACTCCACGGCCAAAATAGTCAGCGATGACTGAGAAGCCGTCATTAGAGCATTTCAGCTACAAGAGAGAGAAATTCTATTCAATTTTCATTTGCATTTTTATTTTGAAGTATTTAGTTAACACTGGCAACTTTGATCAATTCAAAATGTCCTGCAGGAGAAAAATCAGTACCTGTCTGTGGAAATGGTCATGCAGATCTCGTTTCTGATCTTGCGCACGCAACATGTCCATCACTTTCCTGTTCTCAGGGGTGCAAGTGGGGCACTCGGCCTCACTCTCAGCAAAGCTCTCTAGGCAGTGCTGATGGAAAGAGTGGCCACACAGGAAGTGCACAGATGGCAGCTCTAGCGGGCTGTTGCACATGCTGCACTTGGTCTTCTGGAAGATCTTTGCACTGAAAGAGCAATGTAATTTTTTAAAATGTACAATGGCATTCCTATACTATCAATTGTAGCATCCATTTTTTTTATGCCGTTGACTAATGAATGAATCCTTGATTCGCTCACCACGTTTTAAGTTCCTGTATCTCAGTGCGAAGATGGGCCGTCTCCTCTCTATACTGTCGAATCTTCCTTTCATCTTCCTCAATCTGCTGGGTCTCCCGCTCTAGTTTATTTATCAGGTAGTCTTTTATGACTGACAGCGATGCTGTGGAATTATGAGCCAAAGTCTGCACCACTGCAACACAGACATTCATATAAGGTCAAAATTATGCTGACGGTATGGACAACACTACAATTATTTGATATAAAGTTCCCTGGAAGGTAAAGAGTTAGTTCACATTCTACATCATGGCTGAAAAAGGACGAATTGTGTGAAAAGGTCACACAGTTATGTGTGAAAAACACAACAGAGGTGTTGACCACAAACTTTTTCCGTATCCATTTACTCACCCAGAAGTGGAGGCATCAAGTTATTTTCATCAATGTGCTGCAGGACTTCACTAATGTAAGCCTTGCAGTTCTCTTCTTTGCGTGCAAAGTAACCCAGAGCCTGTTCCCACAAACACACCTCACTGTCCCCATAGCGTTTACAGGCCTCCACGACTTTCCCGTACTCCTCATTCTGCATGTGGTAGTGCATGATCTGCTGGTACCTGCAGAAACAGGCTGTTCTGTCACTTATTTTTCTGCTGTTAATAGATGAAAGCTAAATGTAATGCAGATGTAGATGCATTCAGTTCTGAACAGAATTCAGTCAGTAACTGTGGTCTGTTGTCACACAAAGCTATAGTATGGCTGTAGAAGACTTGTAGAAGTTGTGTAGATAACTTTTATAGCACCTTCTGAGTAAGTGAGACAGTGATTAGAAATAGTGCTTACAGTTTGCCCTTTTCATACAGATACAGCACTCCTTCCTTGAAGTTGTGCATCTGGCAGAGCACCAGGGCTTTGTCAAACACAGTGTTGTCGCTCCTCAGCAGGGATAGTGCTGCCTCCTGCAGGACTTTCTTCTTCTGTCAGACAAAAGACAGAAAGAGTTATGGGTTTCCTGCAGTATATGCTTTTACAGTAAGCAATCCAAATTTACCCAAAAAATTTTAAAAATGGTCTTGAGATTGTATTTTATAATGCAGTTACAATGTTATAGCTATGGCATAGCTATGGAATATGTATACTGTTTTCTAGGGACGCACGTATTAAAATTCTGGCCAGTGACAATAAGCTAATAATTATTTTCAAGTTATGAAAAAAAATTTTGAAACGGTCTAAATACTAAAAAGTATTTTAATTTAATTATTTTAGTTTTATTAAAAAAAAAAACTAAAATCTAAAATCAATTGTGTTAAATGCTACATTATACTGTGCATTATAGTATACACAATGTATTATAATGTTCAGTATTAAATATTTATTTTCATTTTCAGATTTGAGAATCTGCAGGATTGTCTTAAATATGGTAAAATAAGTTTTATGGACTACCACACTTTTATTAATTGCCCAAAATCATAATCTAATTAGCAAAAATATCTAATAAATAAACAAGTCAAATTCTTCAGGTTCAGATGTTGTCAATAATAACATAATATAGCATAATGAGACATGTGTGGTATGACTACATGTTTTACCCCTGGGTCCTGCTCATGTGCCCAGTCCTGCAGTCTGAGCTCTAGCAGTGTGTCATAAACTCCCTCAGGTGAGAACGGATCCACCTCGATCATGTGTTCCAGGAACGCTCGCAGCTCTCGTGGGTTATTGGCAAAGACTGGGATGAACTCTTCTGGATTGGCCTGTAAAAAAGTAAGAACATTTCGAGATAAAATCTCAAGTAATTTGGCTTAACTCACAATGTTCTTGAATGTCAGATTATTTAAAGGTGTTAATGCTAATCCAAATGAATGACCTTGTTTTCCGCAGGCCTGTCCAGACTGTCCCTGTCGGTTGAGTCTTTGTTAGGGTGATAGTCAGTGCAGAGGCGTTTTAAGAGGATGGTGGAACTCTCAGGCACATGGTGCATTAGAATTTTACCGTAACGCTTCATATTACTCTCTGCCTGATCGAATGGTAACCGTCCTATGTAGCGTAAAGCCTCCTGATAATTCTGAAAAGGTTTAAAAAAAAAAAAAAAAAAAAAAAAAAAAAAAAATTTTAATTGCCCAAAATCATAATCTAATTAGCAAAAATATCTAATAAATAAACAAGTCAAATTCTTCAGGTTCAGATGTTGTCAATAATAACATAATATAGCATAATGAGACATGTGTGGTATGACTACATGTTTTACCCCTGGGTCCTGCTCATGTGCCCAGTCCTGCAGTCTGAGCTCTAGCAGTGTGTCATAAACTCCCTCAGGTGAGAACGGATCCACCTCGATCATGTGTTCCAGGAACGCTCGCAGCTCTCGTGGGTTATTGGCAAGGACTGGGATGTACTCTTCTGGATTGGCCTGTAAAAAAGTAAGAACATTTCGAGATAAAATCTCAAGTAATTTGGCTTAACTCACAATGTTCTTGAATGTCAGATTATTTAAAGGTGTTAATGCTAATCCAAATGAATGACCTTGTTTTCCGCAGGCCTGTCCAGACTGTCCCTGTCGGTTGAGTCTTTGTTAGGGTGATAGTCAGTGCAGAGGCGTTTTAAGAGGATGGTGGAACTCTCAGGCACATGGTGCATTAGAATTTTACCGTAACGCTTCATATTACTCTCTGCCTGATCGAATGGTAACCGTCCTATGTAGCGTAAAGCCTCCTGATAATTCTGAAAAGGTTTAAAAAAAAAAAAAAAAAAAAAAAAAAAAAAAAATTTCATGGTGCATTAGAATTTTACCGTAACGCTTCATATTACTCTCTGCCTGATCGAATGGTAACCGTCCTATGTAGCGTAAAGCCTCCTGATAATTCTGAAAAGGTTTAAAAAAAAAAAAAAAAGAAAAAAAAAGAGAAATAATTTAATATATATTTTTCTGGCAAGAGCAAGGCAGAGAAAAGTTTTTGTTGACAAAATGAAAAAGCATTGGCTTACATAAACGGATCGAAAAGCATGTATTATAACAGTTTATATCATAGCACAAAAAAAGCTGTATTTACCTTCAAATCCTCTAGCTGGATCTTTAGATACCATTCATGGTGCATGTGTCTCTCTGCCAGAAAAACGGCATGACTGTGATAACCAGCCTGACGTAACACCTTGATCGCAATTTCAACATCGAAATGCACCTCACTTTCATTGCTCTATATTCACAGGAGGGATGCAGCAGAGTATACAAAGCATCGTCAGTGGTCAAGGCTCATTCAAAAAGCTTAAATGCACATTCAGGCCAAAATCATTTTTCTACAGACCTTTATGAACTCTTCCAGCTTGGAGCTGTCTTTCAGTTTGGTGTAACAGTTGAGCAGTAGAGTAGTGTGGTCAGCGTTGGCCAGCGACTGCCTGTGGAGGGCCTGTAGGTATGCTGTCAAGTTATGTATCCTCTGTGCATCCAAAAATTTACGGATTACGTATGAGGGCTCAAGCTTCCCAATGGTGCTAAGAGAGAAAGAAGATCAGGATGTAACTTACTTGATTTTAAATTAAATGTGTACCTATTAATCTGAACTGCAAACCTACCGAATATACTGCTGGATAGCTCCATCATGATCCCCTTTGACGTAGAGATGGTCTCCATACTGTCTGAATATCTCAGACAAACCATCATTGTCCAGATGTTGACTTTTAGCCAAGTTAATGGCCATCACAAACAGGTTCTTCTTAAACAGCATCTAAATAACACATTATTGATCGGTAATGTATATTACTTTATATTTTAGGTAAAAAAACAAAACGTTCTTTTAATGATAATAACACTGTTCTAACCTCTAGCTTGGTCTGTGTGTCTTTTTCTTGCAGCATATACAGTGTTCTGTCTCTCGTTAGGACATAAAAAGAGCCCCATTCTGCCAGAACGTCAATGACATCATCAAATGCCGCACTGTAAGCGATAAACTTGTTGTCCAGGTCATAAATGGTCAAGATGTGTTTTTCTGAAGGGGATGTCTGTCTGCTACCATAATCAGATCTGTACAAATGAAATGTCAAAAATGTGAATGCATATTAAAAAAAGTTAAAGCGAGAAAAGGACAGACAATCCATGCAATACAACGAGTCTTACTTGCTGGGTGACTTGTTATTGTGTGTGAGCAGCAGCAGGTAGCCTCTGTGCCAGTGAGTAAGAAGCTTGTGTCCATCGAAAGCAAAACAGGGCCCTCTCTCATCAGGCTGGTACAAATACACACAGTCATCTCCAGCCACTATGAACTGCGAGTCCTGCGAGGGGTCTGTGAGCGCCGAGCAGCGGAGGGCGCAGCCATGCGTGTCCAGTTCTATACAAGGGTACTCTTTCACTGATAATGTGTAACACTGTCAACATATGAATAACCCTGCTTTCAGTTTGTTATAATTTTCATCTGTATTCACACAGTTTCATTACAAAGACAAAACAATATCACATTCCATGTAACTAACATGTACCTGCACTTTTTCTAGAGTGGCGACAAACAGGTGTGTGACTTTGCCGGCCTGTCGGAAAGCCAGGCCTGTGATTGGACAGTTGCCCTCATTGAGGCTGAGTGTTTTACTGTGTCTGTCTCTGGTGATGTCACCCTTCGTCAGCACAACACTGCCATCTGTAAAACCTGAGCATTCAACACAGATATTAGAGTCAACATAAAATTAATTATTGATGGATAAACTCCAGGAAAAAAATCTTTTTTTCTCAACTAAATTTTTTGTTTCACTTTGAAATGCATCATATTACAGAAACAAATGGGTTGCAAATGCCATTTAGTGTCACTGAAATTATTCACATATAAGAAGTGATTTCAAGTTAGGTTTATTTATTTTTAGAAAATCAAAATCAAATAAATATAACTTGTCATTTGTTTACTTTTGCAACATTAAAGTGCAATTTTTTTTATTATTAGCTGCCCTCTAACATTTAAGTATATGGGAATTATTACCTTTATGAAAACGTTTTTCAAACCATATAAAAATACTAGCTAATACTCAAATCAATTAAATTAATTAAAATAAATTCTCGATCTGAATAATTACAGTATACAAGATTATATAAGATTTCTCATTTTGGGGGAGACCTCAGATTTTGATTTTCAGTGCCAGTTTTGCACTCTTTTAAAGAGACATGCTGTGACAGTGTTTAGTATAATTAAAATATTAATGTTTTGAATTACTTTTTTTATTTTATTTTTATATTTTTTTGTTTTCATTTTAATTTTAGTTAATTTGGTAGTTATGTGTTTTTTTTTACTTTTTTATTAGTTTCTGTGTTTTTAAATATGGTTAGACTAAATGAAAAATATATATATTTTTAAATGTATAATATTATATTATTATACTTTTATTTTCTTTCCCTTTTATTTCAAGTAACTAACAAGTTTTTAAATGGTTTTAGTTTTAATTAACTATAATATCCCTGATTTGTGAATTAAAAATAAAACTCCTACCTATAGCCATGAAATTAAGGTTTTCGTGTACACTGAGACAAGACACTTCAGTGGGTTTGTTTCCAGGTATGGCAGGGAATATCCGGGTACACAGAGGACTGCCGCTGTCCTTCTTATCGAGGTTCCACACCTTCACCTGATGGGCAAACACATAAACTCTAGAAATCAACTTACATTTCTAAAGCTTAATTTCTTGCCCTGACATGTAGCTTCAGCAGACACCTGTCGTGATTCTTACCAGAGGATTGATGCCAGGCTCGTCCTGACCCACAGACACCAGGATGTTGTGTTGTTTCAGCTGGTACAGGTGTGTCACGCGCAGCTTATAAGCCTGAAAGCTGGATAGCTGCAGGGAGCGGGTCAAAAACCAAATCTGCCCATCCATATGTGCATTATACGAGTTAATGAAAACATGATCATGTGGCATAACTGAAATCATCATATATATATATATATCATCAGCCAGAAAGGACTGAATGTTGGAATTATGAAAAATATAAAAGAAACCATGCAATAATCAATTTGACAAAGCAGGCTTGCTGCAACCTATTAAAATATGCTACGATTTATAACTTATACAACTGTAATTATGAAATATACGTAGTATAATTGTTTATCAGTGTCATCATTGCTAACTAGCCTCAAGCATGACTTCAGCATTTTAAGGATATCTCCAAGCACAATATGTCCTCGACCTGAATCACAGGCCGCTATTCCCACCGGTAGTTGGAAATTTTTCCCATTTTCGCTCGGATCTTTCACCGTTTCTTTATCGAAAAACACAAATCGTCTCCACTGTAAGAACGCTGCCATTTTCCAAGCAGTTCTTGTTTAGCAAAATCATGTGACTCACATCACGGTCATGTGACTAGGTTCAGTATATTCTTGTTTTCTGTTATTTATCTGTATACGCAATAATATATTTAAGGTTGGACGCAACAAGCCACAAATTAACTTGATAGCATTTATTTAAACATATAATGTAAATGAAATAACTGATGCTGTTTAAAACCAAAATACACACCAAACTGAAAATTATAAGAAAAATATACATATTTGATTTAAATGTATAATTTCAAAAGTTATTAATATGGCCAAAAGACATAATACAACAAAAGTTAATTAACGATGTCCGATTCGTGAACGAACTGTTCTTTCGATTCGGATCTTTTCAATTATTCTCTAGAACCGGTTCACGAATGGGACTGAACGTATCCGGTTCATGTGTCAACAAAGCACTGAATTAATGCAGGTTATCTCGTCTCTTTCTTCGTGATGAGGCGAAAAGTCAGTTACTTTTATTGCAGAAATGTTTCACGTAAAACATAAACGCACATATGAAGAAAAGTGGTTTAATAAATATCATTTTATTTTAAACCCTAATTGAAAAACGTAATAAACAGAAATATGCCGTATAACTTAATTGGGCCGTTTTATAACGTAATACATACAAAGAATGACGTAAAAGAAACACTGAATCGGTTCTTTGAAAAGAACTGTTCAAACGAATCTATTCGCAGAAATGAGTCGGGCTCCCGTCGCTGACAACAAAAACTACAACTTGTCGCACAGCCGTATGTTCTCCTGTTTTACGTGGACCAATCAGATCCGTGTTTAGTTACACGACTGACCACTCGCGCGCACTGGTTGGCACGTGGACCAATCAGCGTTCTCCATTCAAGGGTAAAGAGGCGGGACTTACGAGCATAGCGATTAGCGCTTCACTCGGCGAGCAGCGAGTTGCGTGGATCCAATGAGATCACGCCGCGTTCCGGGCCCAATGTGTTAGAACAAGCCGGTGATTGCAAGAGCAAAACCAAGCAAGCGAGGCGGCGTGGTCACAGAGCATTGCTGGTTAGTGCAATATTCCTGCCTTCTGTAAGACATTAGATATTAAGGATCAACACAGAAAAGCTCTCTTTCATAATTAGGACAGGATAAGCGTTTCTAAATATTGTTGTTTAAGTGTCAAGAGGGATTTACCAGTCAACAAGAGCCAATATAAAACTTGATCTCGCTAAAGGTAAGTGCCATTCCATTACTTTTTTTGTTGGAGATGTTTGGGCTCATCTGAGTGGTTGCATATGTTCATAAATGTGTCTTGATCAGTCTAGTACAGTAGTACATCTACAAGACCATCAGCTGCATTTACTTATATGTGAGCCTTTTAAAAAGAAAGCGTTATGTTTACTGCACTTCATCAAACAGTGAAATGACAGTTTGACATGGTCATGATGCTCTTCCCATCAGGATCAGGCAGCCTCATTCAAGCTTACGTCACACAGACTGTGCAACTAGAAGTTTCCACTTTGCATTTTTGAATTAGCATTGAAAATGGTCTATCAAGGGAGAACTGTGACTGTAAAAATGAAGCCAAATTAGATTTTTCAATATATATGTTAAATATTGTCTCCTTGTATTCTTTTTGCACCTTGGCTCTAGTGTCTCAGTTCTGCAGGAAAGCTCTGCAAAAGTGCTTCCTGGAGCCACCCCACATATCAGGATGACTAGTACTGTCAGTTTTAGTAATAGTGTATGAAATTATGATTTGAGGGATCTTGCATGGTTTTGATATGCTTCCTGTTTTATAGACCTGTCACAGTTGCATTGTGACTTTTAGCCTACATGCTATTGAACCAAGCTTTGTTTCTTTCCTGCAGGTCACAATGAGGGAAAGGTTGTCATTATGGGCAGTTTTTTGCCTAATAGTAGCATTCCTGCCTTCTCAAACAGGTAAGCAGCACATTAATTATGATATAGCCTTACATTTGCTCTAAATTTCCTTTGGTGATGTCCATCAGGATGAATTTAAATCGATCAAGATTGTAAACATGCATTGTTTTTACATTCTGGTTTTCTTATATAGAGCACAGAATTTCAGCTCTTACTGACATTTTTATGTTGCAGAATCGATTGCTGTGATGTCTGTGGACTTGGGCAGTGAATGGATGAAAATTGCTTTAGTGAAACCTGGTGTGCCAATGGAGATTGTATTAAACAAGTACGTTTTAGAACAGAGTGTAAATTTTACACCTAAAATCCACAGATGTCACCTGATTTAGACTTGTAATAAAGAAATATTCTTTTCAGACAGCGTTTTACTCCATTGTGACATTTAGCTTCTTTTTTGTGCAGGGAGTCCCGGCGGAAAACTCCAGTCGCAGTGTGCTTAAAGGAAAACGAGAGGCTTTTTGGAGACAGTGCTTTAGGAGTGGTAAGTCATTGTACGCCAATACCTTTTTTTTTTTTTTTTTTTTTTTACAACAAATTTAACTTGTAATGTGACATTTCCAAATGGAACATGGATTTTCAGTGAGAAAATAATATAGGGTGGTACTTAATTTTATGAATCAGTAATTAAAAGTGGGCATGCTATACCAGAATGGAGGCAGACCTGAATGCTTGGATAATAAACAACATTTTTTCACCACCATCCCTTCTTTTTGAAGTCAAGTGGGAAAGTTATTACTTTCTATGAAATGTAGTATTTCTATAAATATAAATGTATATTTAATACTTTTATATTAAATATTACACAGATGTGTAATTGTGCCGCTTGATATTTTGTGGAAACATTGGTACTTTTTTTCATGATTCACTTTTGATTAATTTAATGCATCTTTGCTGAATGGAAGTATTAATTATTTACCCCAAACTTTTGAATGAAAGTGTAAACCAGGTACATGGATTAAGGAAGAAAATAGCCCGTTTTGATTTCATGCTGATGAAATTCTGTAGGATGAAAAACACCCCTTCACATTTTCTTGTGTCTCTAACACCTTGTTGCAGCATATTTGACAAGCTTTGACTCTAGCATACTTTAATCATGACAGGCTGTGAAGAACCCCAAGGTGGTTTACAGATTCCTCCAGAGCATTTTGGGAAAGACAGCAGACAACCCACAGGTGGCACAGTATCAGAAACACTTCCCTGAACACCAGCTGCAGAGAGATGAGAAAAGAGGAACAGTGTTTTTCAAATTCTCAGAGTAAGTAATGGAGCACTTGCAGGTGCATTAGCTGGAGTCGGTGTGTCTTACATTAATGTGAAAAATGAAACTTTTATATCATCCAGAGAGTTGCAGTACACTCCAGAGGAACTTTTGGGCATGATATTGAACTACTCTCGTGGTCTGGCTCAAGACTTCGCAGGTTTGATTATAAGGAGTGTTTTGAATAGCTGTCTTGGTTTTTGCAGATTGGGAAATTTGGAAGCACCAATAACTTTATTTCTCCCTCACAGAGCAGCCCATTAAAGATGCTGTGATCACAGTGCCAGCCTATTTTAATCAGGCAGAACGCAGGGCAGTCTTGCAGGCTGCCCATATAGCAGGTCTAAAGGTCCTTCAGCTTATCAATGATAATACTGCCGTGGCTTTGAACTATGGAGTCTTTAGGAGGAAGGACATCAACTCTACTGCACAGGTACTTCTGAAAGAATTTAAGTGAATTTATTTATTTATTTGGTCAACATTGTGTCAGCCAATGGTGTGGGTGGGAATATCTGTTTAGCCAGCCAGTGGCAGACTGGAAAAACAGAAAATTGACACTTCCATTTTGGTGATGCAGGAATTAATTTAAAGTAGGATTTCTGACAGATTTTTTTGATACTAACATTGTTGTGTCTCTTGTAGAATATCTTGTTTTATGATATGGGATCAGGCAGCACAACAGCCACGATTGTCACGTATCAGACGGTGAAGACCAAGGAATCTGGCACTCATCCGCAGCTTCAGATCCGTGGAGTAGGGTTAGTCATGGTTGTCATGTTTTCACCACTAATTTTTGGCCACCTGGGAGTGCATGTATATGTATACAGTATTGTGTTGACTGACTATAGCTGTTTTTCTTTTAACATTTAGGTTTGATAGGACACTCGGTGGCTTTGAGATGGAGCTGAGGCTCAGAGATCATCTTGCCAAGCTCTTTAACGAACAGAAGAAATCAAAGAAGGACGTGAGGGAGAATCTGCGCGCCATGGCCAAACTCCTTAAAGAGGCTCAGAGACTGAAGACTGTGCTCAGTGCCAATGCTGAACATATGGCACAGGTATCTCAAACTGAAATAATTTATCTTAGTTGGTCAAAATACAGTTTTATCAGTTTGCAAAATTAAGAACATCTGCTTAAAATCAAAATTCAGCTATTATCAGAATGCATACTATTATCGTGAGCCATTCATCCATCCATGTTTCTTTTTTTTAACCTCCTACTTTTAAATGATAATATCATAACTCAATATTCTGGTGAAACAACAGACTTCTCTGGTGACATACACCAGACGTATAACCCACCACTTTCATATAATCAACTGCAAAATCACATTTTGATCTGGCTCAGTTTTTGAGTTCAACTCCCAAAATTAAATTAACAACAATGGATAGAACAAAGTTCCCAACCTACATTTCTTTTCTTTTTTGATAATTCATTTCACTCGGATGTATGTCACAATTCAAAAGAAAATCTCTGTTACTGCTTCCCCTTCATTGTGACTTTAAATGTGTGAAATGATCAGTAGACATTTCTAGGTCACTATTCAAATGTAAGCAAATTTAAGCTTATCAGAAGTTCTTGCTTCCACTGAAGCACAAGATGCTTTGTATCATTCTCAAATCATGCACTTGTGGAGGTCATGCAGTTTGAGTGTTGCTGTCATTAAAATGGAAAAAGAGGGACAAACCAAATAAAACCCTTTTAATTTAATAAGATTTAAGACATTTTCAGTTTCATATTCATTTTTCAATTTGACTGTCACTCAAATAATGATGCTAACTTAATTTGTAATTTAAAAAAAAAAAAAAATCTTGAATTAGAAAAATGCAAGGAAAAATGTTCATTTAATGTTTATGTTTTAAGACATTAGGACCACACTGTATTTACTTAGTAATATTCAGTACATAATATTTGCCCACGGATGGCCTTGATTAAATGGATGTTATCAAATGTCTATTTCCTTGACTGGGTGAGATTTGTTAGACCTTCATTATGTGTAAACACAAAAACAACACTAGTATGACGCACTCAGTTAAGTAGTCTGTGCTGTGGCATTTCATTTGATTGTCTACTTCAACCAAGTCTGGGTGGTTTAGTGAGCTGTTGACGTTCTTTCTCTCCAGATTGAAGGTCTGATGGATGACATAGACTTCAAGGCAAAAGTGACTCGCTCTGAGTTTGAGGCCCTCTGCGAGGATCTGTTTGACAGAGTGCCAGGGCCTGTAAAAGAAGCTTTAGCTGCTGCTGAAATGAGCATGGTGAGGAGCTAAATATTATGGCAGCAGCTTTATACAGTTTGTCTAAATAACTATGATTTAAAAAATAATCTGAAATACCTTTGTTGTCCAACAGGATGAGATTGAACAGGTTATTTTGGTTGGAGGATCCACCAGGGTGCCCAAAGTGCAGGATGTGCTTCTTAAAGCTGTGGGAAAGTATGTTTTTGCCTCTTTTTTTTTTTTTTTTTTTTTACAAATATTTATTTATTCATTTTAATTTTCCATTTTTATTATTTAATTAATTATTAGCGAGAGCAATTTTTTATATTAAAATTTTAATTTTACATTCATTTTACATAAATGCAGCCTTAGTGAGCAAAAGATACATCTTTTTAAAATATTAAAACATTTTATTTTTATTATTTATTTAAATGTTTTTTTTATTTATTATTATTATTATTAGTAAGTATTTTATTTTGACTGATTTAAAATTACTTATTTTGATTTTATATTTTGATTTTATTTTTTAATTAATTTTTAATTGATTACATAACTGATTACATTTATTATTTATTTATTGAAATTTATGATTTCAAAACCATTACAAATATTATTTATATTAATTTTTAATTTTTAGGATTTAAATAATTACTAGCAAGTTTTATTTTGATTGATTTAAAATTATTTATTTTAATTAAATTTTTTTATGTAAAATCCAAAAACATAAAAAAAACTTACTC
>NW_015542355.1:304669-314154 GCF_001515605.1 Sinocyclocheilus anshuiensis
GTTGAACCTATAGTAAATACTTTTGATTGGCTGTCAGTGGAAAAATATGCTTTTTAGGAGCTGAGTGGTGTAATTATAACATCAACCAGCAGGGGCAAACTGGGACATGCTAACTATAGACTGTATAAAAACATGGACGTACGTAGGTTTCTGAAGAGCGTTTTTTAAGCTCAAAGTGGGCGGAGCGGGCCGTCGCCGCGCGTCATTCCCGGATAATCGAAAATGGGCAAAGAGGTGGGAGCTGGTTGCTGAAACCACGCCCACCTAGCTCGACGGTGGTGACAGCAGTGTTAATCCACCTGTCACTCAAGTGGCCACGCTCTTAATTATGCAGAATTTATAGGCTTAATATAATTTAAACAGATGAGTTATAAAAAAATTCACCCCCCTCAAAGTTGTCATGAAGGGCAAAATTAGCTATATAGACCAAAACCACTTTTTGTACCAGGCTGTAAACATATTTTTCATATCTTAGTGCTAACCAGCCAAATCTTGGCTTGACCCCTTGTTATGGACTAGTAGTAGTTTAGGTGTGGTTCTTTCTTTGAGCAAAATCAGAAACATTCAAAGAACATCTAATGCAATTCCAACATCTAATACAATTAGCATTAATTAACAAGTGATTAGATGCTCTAAAATTGGTACAATTTCAAATAATTCAGCTTGGTTTCACTTGATGTTCTTTTGTCTCCAGAGAGGAACTGAGCAAGAATATCAATGCAGATGAAGCTGCAACGATGGGTGCCGTCTATCAGGCCGCTGCGCTCAGCAAAGCCTTTAAAGTCAAGCCTTTCTTGGTCAGAGATGCAGCCGTGTTTCCCATACAGGTGAGAGGGTGAAGACAAAGACTGTGCTCTTTTCAAGAATTGGATTTGTATTAATAGTTTTTACTTAGTCCTAACCAAGAACCGTGAGATGTTTAATTTAACAGACAATGAATCTGCATGTTTAATGGTCATACGACAGTGCTTAAGAAGTTCTCCGATGTTTTCTGTCACCTTCCTTAGGTCGAGTTCAGTCGTGAGACCGAGGAAGAGGATGGCATAAAGACCATGAAGCACAACAAGCGCATCCTGTTTCAGAGAATGGCCCCGTATCCCCAGAGGAAAGTTATCACCTTTAATCGTTACATGGACGACTTTGTCTTCTACATCAATTATGGAGACCTCAGCTTCCTTAATGAACAGGACCTGAAGTAAGTGACCATGTTTTATTTATTTATGTTCGGTTTGATTTGTTTACACTTTTTCAGAAATATCAGAACATACTCAAGTTAATATCAAACCGATCTTTCTTTCTCAGAGTGTTTGGATCTCAGAATCTGACAATGGTGAAACTGTCTGGAGTGGGCAGCAGCTTCAAGAAACATTCAGATGCTGAATCTAAGGGCATCAAGGCCCATTTCAACATGGATGAAAGTGGAGTGCTAATTCTGGACCGGGTTAGTAACTTAGTACTGGATTTTAGTTTATAATGAATCGTGACATTAGTACATTTTCCAACTATATTACTATGAAGTTTTACTATTCCAGTTAAAGCCAGAAGAACTGAATTCTTAACTTTTTAGGTGGAGTCAGTGTTTGAGACCATTGTGGAGGAGAAAGAGGAGGAGTCTACGCTCACAAGTAAGTTTTGGAAATGCTTAAGTGTTTTGTGCGTGTATATCTTATACAGTCTATTGTGTATATACACACATTTTTGAAAAAAGTTGCCAGCCACCGCCAGCGATTTTGATGATTTTCACTAAAATTTGATGGCCTCCAGAATATTTTGCTGCATTTGAATATGCAATACACCAAAATAAAGATCAGTTTTATTCTAGCTTAAAGCATTCTTTTTTTAATCAACACTTGACTATAGGTAGGTTTCATAAAAATGCATAATTTTGAGCAAAAAGGTGAGAAAATCACATTTTTATAGAAAACTACATCTGGGTAATATTCAGTACGATTATCAAAGCATAAATCCAGTAAATCGCTTCTATCAACACCTCCAAAGCTTGCACAGACATATACCACTTCCTGGATCAACATTTTACTCCGTAACATTATGCAGTTTTCATTTATATGCTGCCATTGCTGATGATCGCATTATTTTTCATATGCATCTGTTTACATAAGAGAGCGCTCGTTTCTTGGTCCTGTACACGTGTTTTTGTTCGGGAGGTTTTGTACTCGTTCAGAAGATGCGTAATAGCGCCCCCTAGTGTATAACAGTGAAAACACAAAAAGCCGTAAAAACTCGTCTTTGGCGGGGAAGCGTTGTCTTCTAAAAGACGAGATAACTCGTCAATGGCGGGGGAAGAGTTAAATATAATTTTTTTTAAATTATAATATAATGTGTGTGTTTCCACAGAACTTGGAAACACCATTTCCAGCCTGTTTGGTGGTGGCAGCTCAGAGCCAAATGTGACTGAACCGGTTACGGTAATTCTGCTTAATGACTCTGACAGATATTTAAATCAAATTTGTTCTTGACATTTTGCTTTTTTTATTTTTTATAACGGTTCAGGATGAAGAAGAAGTGATTCCAGAGGCTGGGAAAGACCAGGACCAGTCAGAGAAACAGGAAGAGTCTGCCCAGGAGAAACCCGAGACCGAGGAGGGAAAAGAGGGAGAGCCTCAGGCAGAGGAGCAGAAAGACAACAAAGAAGATGAAGCGGAAACTCAGGTGAGATGATTCACAATTAATCACATTTCTGGAGAGGTGCAGAATGATTATAGAACCTCTGGGCTTTCATGAGACTTTATTTCACTAGTTCCGCCCTGTTATTCTCAGGAGGGACTTTTGACTTCTCCTCATGTTTTATTATACAATGTGCAGTGCCAAACACCTGCTGAAACACCTGACTAGAGTTTCTTGTAGATTATCTTAATTCTCTTAAATTATTTCAATGTACTGTAATATCTAATATGTTGATTAATAATACAAATGATACTTTATTAGTAGTAGTATAATATATATATATATATATATATATATATACTGAACAAAATTATAATATATATATGTATGTATATGTATATGTATATATATGTGTATATATGTGTATATATATGTGTATATATATATATATATATATGTATATATATATGCGTGTATACGTTTTATTTTTTTAAAACCTTATACAGTCAATCATGGACTTTCAAATGTGGAACAAACTGCGTTATATTGTGCCACCAGGACCATATACAAGTCTCTGCCCCTCTGTAAAAGTGTACCTGTTACAAAAACGTGAACGTGAATTACTCGCATCACTTACCTCAGCAAGGGTCAGACTATAATTCTTAAGTTTCAATTTGAACCATGTATTATATTGCAGTTTCATATAAAGGGACCAGCCACTGGCGAGTTACTCCATTTGATTTAGTTCTGAAATCTGTCTAGAATTGAACTCTCACCTCCATCACACAGGGAGAGACCGACGCCGAAAAGCCTGAAGAGAAATCAGACGCTGAGAAAGCAGAGGAGACCGAGGCGGACAAGAAATCCAAACCACAGAAAAAGAGCAAAATATCAGAAGACATCACAGTGGAGCTTGAGGTGAACGATGTTCTCGATCCCAGCACAGAGGACATGGAAGTGTCCAAAAAGAAGTAAGTGTCTCTTGCTTGCTTCTCAGAATTAATTAACGTGGAGAATGAATTAACTGAGAGCGGGAAATGGGACAGACACTCTATAGAAAGTGAAGAATCTCTGAAGAATTCCCATGTGTTCCTCCCTCATATCAGGCTGCAGGACCTCACTGACCGCGATCTGGAGAAGCAGGAGAGAGAAAAGACCCTGAACAGCCTGGAGGCTTTTATCTTTGAGACGCAGGTATAATGAAGCTCTCTGCAGCCGTTACCAGTGTTTGAGTAGTGACTCGGATCCAGTGGCGTGACAAAGAAGAACTGTCTTTGTCCAGGCCTAAAAAGCTTTATTTGCAGAGCTTTAGGTGAAATCTAGTGGGCTTATGGCTGTATGATGATGAAGGATTTTGGACGACAGTTATTATAGCTATTATAACCTCAAAATAGATTTTTTTTGTTTTTTTTCCTTTTTAGGCCAACTATTCCTTTGAATTTACAATAAATCTAGTTCATTTTTTCCTTCTCTCGGTCTAGGATAAGATGTATCAGGATGAGTATCTGGCTGTTGTGACTGAGGAGGAGAAAGAGCAGATCACAGGCAAGCTGAGCGAGGCTTCTAACTGGATGGATGAGGAGGGGTACACCGCTGGCACTAAGGAGCTGAAGGAAAAGCTGTCTGAACTAAAAAAACTTTGTAAAGCCATGTTCTTCAGAGTGGAGGAGAGGAAGAAATGGCCTGACAGACTGGCAGCTCTCGACAGCATGCTCAACCACTCCAGCATCTTCCTCAAGTGAGTGAGAGCTGCATCAATTACTTCATCCATCCGTTTTCTTTCTTTCTTAATAAATAAATAAAAATTTAGAAAAATAGAATTAAAAATATTGAATTATATGTAAATTAATTGTATTAAATTTATTATTAAAAAAAAATCTATGTAAAAGTATTGTAATACATTTATTAATTTAATATATGTATTTAAAAAAAAAATAGATTTAATACATTTATAAAATATGTAAATATTTAATACATTTATTTAATACATTTTATTACATTACTTTATATTTTTAAATAAACATAAAAATGGATATAAAATAAAAATTTCAAATAATTCTTACAAAACTACATTTCTGAACATATGTAAATATTAATCAAATATGTAAATATATCTATTTAATACATTTATTTTTATTAATTTCATTTGCCTTTATTTAAATTCGTATTAATAAAAAATATATATATTATTTATGTACACCTTATGTATTATGCCTATTTTATTTTTAAATGAATTTCTTTTTGTCTTGGTACTCTTGTCTGTGACATGTCCAAATAAATGAAAACTACCTTGTAACTTACATGGGATGTTGTTCATAGGAGTGTTAGACTGATTCCTGAGGGTGACCAGATCTTCACGGAGGTTGAACTGAAGACGCTAGAGAGGGTCATCAATGAAACAATGGTATGTATTACATTTCTTTCCCCACATTCCTATTTCTTTCATCCTTCCTCGTCAGTTCCACCCAATAATCTCTTTTGATTCTCTCTGCATTTTTTGTTTTTACTGCAGACTTGGAAGAACGAGACCATTGCTGAACAGGAAAAACTGTTCCCAACAGAGAAACCTGTTCTGCTCTCTAAGGACATTGAAGCTAAGCGTTCCTTCTTGGACAGGGAGGTCAACTACCTGCTGAACAAAGCAAAGTTTGCCAAACCAAAGCCTAAAGATAAGGCTAAAGACAAGAACACCACCTCCACAGAGAACAGCAAAGCTAACAGCACAGCTAACAGCACAGAAGATGCAGAGAAGGTTATTCCCCCCAAGAGCGATGATGGTGAGACAGTGATATTTTTTTTTTTTTTTTTACTTTAGCATAATTTTATTTGATCAAATCAGTAGACCCCTAATATAGATTTTACAACTCTTCGTTTAGTTACTTTTCCTGTTAATATGCAGTAAATCTGGTATATGAATTGTGCTTTTAGCTGAAGAGGTGAAGCCGGCAGAGGAGCCTCCAACTGCTGATGAAAAAGAAGAAACCATACTTGAACTAAATCCAGCAGAAAACACGGATACAGGTAATTCACAATCCACTACTCATCTAGACATCAGTGTGGATGCAAAATCGTTTCAAAATTAGCTCTGTGATCAAAAATAACAGAATCTACTGATTGAATGGCTTTGTATAAATACATGTAATGTTTCTTTTTTTGCAGAATCAACAGAGAGCAGTAAATCAGAAAACCATATAGGGGATGAATTATAACATCTGGAATTCTTTAAAGTTACTTTGTTATATTTATTGACTCTGTTAAGTGGTTCAAAATTCCTTTTTTTTTTTTTTTTTCCCAGCCCTCTCAGCAAATTGGAACAGCTTGACAATGGTGTTTAATTCAATAGTTTGTTCAGTGACCCTGAGCCAAAACGAAAATACCAATCCCAACTCAAAGCTTTGTGCTTCTTCCATTTGTTTAATTTTGCTTCTTAAACCATGAATTAATGATCTTCTCCCTCTCAGAAACATGACCCCTGTCTGTTTGAGTCACAAGGAAATCAAAATGGCATGCTTGACCAAAGCAAACATGCTGTCCTCTATGTGTGTAAATGCAGATCATTTTGAAATGGTCGTTTATGTCATGTCCTCCGACTCAAGACAACTTTGCTTTGCGTCCAGAAATGTATATTAAGGAAATGTGAAGTTCCTGCTGAATTGTTGCTTAGCAGTTTGTCACATCTTATCAAAATCTTCCGTTTATTTTTGCTGGTTCACCTTTTTCCATTCCCAAAACAACCGTTTGTACCTGTGAGCATCTTCTATGTCAAACATCTCCTGTATTTATGGACTTCAGTATGAATAGTATGCACTGCACTGACATCGAAGGAGTTTCACACAAAGTTTTTTTTGCTTTCATGTCTTCACTGGTTTTGTCTTTTACATGTTTTCACGTGCAAGTCTGTGTGGAGAGAAAAATGTGGAAATGGGAGAAGATGGTTTCTAAACTGTTAATAAAGTCTCTTTTTTTTTTTCTTTGCGCATTCTGCAATATCTTTTTTTTTTATTAACCTTCATGCTGGTTAGCATGAGTTTAGTCTTTATTTTACTGTATTTAATATCATTTCTGGATTTAATTTAATGCGTTTATATAATTTTTTTAATATAAATTAAGCGAAGGAAAAGCCACAAATAGGCCATTTTAGATTCTTTAAAAAAAATCTCGTAACAAGCACAAATCTGAGTATGTGAAGTCTAGTGTTTAGAACCATAAATTAATATTTCTTAGTGTTGCTTTAATTGTTCTTATAAATTACAATAGCAAAATACTTTTTTTTACAAGAATGCCCTGTTACAGAAAACCCAAAAATCCAGATATACAAATGGAACATAGTTAAACTCATAATGAACGTTGGCATGCAAAAGAATTATGATGAATCTAATCCATTCAGTAGACTGTATTACTGTATGGCACAGACCTATTTATAACAGTGGTTTCGTGACATTTTGTTCTTCCTTATGGCATCATCTACTCGCCATCCCATTCCTGCCCTCTAAATCTTGCGCTCAACCAAACTACATGTCTAGATGCAGAAGCCCTTTTTAGAGTCTATGAGAATAACTTTCATGGTGGTGAGCGAACCATCTCAGTGGAGAAGAATGGGATCTGTTTGAGAGCTCAGTGGAAGAGGCTTGATTTGTCTGCACTGAACTTGTCCTTGCGGATCTTGTAGATGAGCACAGTCAGCATGATGAGGCACAGGCCTCCAAATACCCCTGCTGCCACAGAGACGCCCACCACCGCCTCATCCTGCTTCGGTTCCTTAGACACTGCAAACACAGACGCACCAAATTGACCCATTAAAAAAAAGGAAACAGATGACAAAAGGTTTAGAAGATCTCTAATTCAAATTTAAAGAACAGAAAACAAGTGTGTACCTGTAGCAACCGGTGCAAATGTTTCTATAGGATTATAAAAAGAACAAAATTCTAATGAGTTCAAACACACTGCATTATGATAAAAGTTAATATATGTAAAAAAATAATACATGTGCAAATGATATTAGAACATCTTTCCTCATCAGTAAAGTTTATTCATCAGGGGTTCTGCAGGTTTAATGAAGGTAAAGTTTAATTAATTATTTAAATGAAACAAAATAGGTCCATGTGGTCTCTACATGTCTTGCATTAGCAAAGCTTCAGACTTTGAAAAAACTTTCAACATTACGTTTAATTTTACAAAAAAAATGAAATAAATCAATAAAAACATTAAAACACCTTATTGTTTGAATACTTCTGCTCCCAACCACTACGATATGGAAATAACTTAGAAATTACTGTACCTTCTGATCATAAAATATAATAAAATAAAAGTTCTTCAACAGTATTTTTGTCTAAAAATAATTTACTTAAAAAGCAAAATAATAAAATAAGAAGTTCATTTTCTCAGATAACAAGACTTCATGTATTTTGCATCTCAAGTAAAGTATCTTGATTTGTTTATATGTTTAGATATTTGTATTGGAAACGATAAAAATTTGGAGGACGTTTTTTTTTTGTTTTTTTTTGCAGTGCATGCAACATTTCATGCCATGATTTTTATGAAATTAAGACTTTCCGCTGTTATTTAAGAGCTTTTTAGGTATTTTTGTGGAAAGGTGAATTAAGACCATAGACTGTATAAAAACAGATTAAGACCTGCAGAAACCCTGTTTCATGCATATTTGAATGATTTCTCTCAAACAGCTGATTGCTCTTACCGGCCACTTTGGTGACGATTGGCCTAGAGCTCACCGTGGCAACGTCACTCACTGAGGTTCCCTGAGCTGACTGGGCGGCCCTCCGCGTCCTTCCGGGGGTTGTGCAATTCTAACGCATGCATCATAAAATGCATTTAAATACACTTCAGTTAGATGATGGTGTATGTGGCCCTCTTGTGAAGTATATATATATTGAGGTTTTTGTTAGCCATGTTACATGTTGTCATACCTGCCGTAAGGATCTACAGAAAGAGCTCTCGCAGAGCCTGGTGGTGCAGTGCAGATAAAACGTTGACACCGTCTTGTTTCTGTGCTCCACAAAGCGAAAAGTCTCGAACGAGAAGCGCGCCACCTGCTGTTCTCCATTCACACCCATTATGGTTTGTAGATCAAGGTTGCATCTGAGAATGACAGAGGGTGATATAACCAGAGCTGGGTAGTAACAGATTATATGTAAACTGGATTACATATTCATATTCCAAAAATTAAGCACTTATAAAATACTTATCTTCAGACTACAGTTTCCATTGTTTCAATACAAATTTATTTATCAATATTCAATTTTTCAGGATTTAATTAATTGTCTTTTCATCAACTCAAGCCCTGCAGTTCTTTCAAAACAGCTTAAGAAAGCCTTACATAATGTGCGTAACAATGTAGTTGAAAATAATGGAAAGTATTTTATTTTTTAAAATATATTTTTCTTTCTTTTCTGTATTTTTATATGAAAAGCTATCAAAAAGCCGCCAAATTGCATTACCTAAAATGTTTCATGCAATAGATTATGTTATTAACTACCATTTCTGTCATGTAAGTTGCAATCAGTAACGGACTACAGTTTGTAAGTGTACCCAGCACTGGATATAACTGAGCTGTGGAATCACTTTTAGATGCATATTTGTACCTGAATCATCCTCGCAATCATCTTTGCTTAAGTCAGTGCAAAAATTTGATTCAAATATTAAATATTAGTTAAAAAGTGTAACCGAAACAAAGATTGAAGTCTTCACACATACCCGACAAACAGGTCAAATGATGTGCTGTTTCCTGGGTAAGGACTTGTGGTTGTATAGCATCGATCCAAAAGAACATTGAACCTTTATGGGGGGGAAATTATAATATTTTATATATATATATATATTTTTTTTTTTTTTTTTTGGGGGCC
>NW_015542355.1:314164-317021 GCF_001515605.1 Sinocyclocheilus anshuiensis
TATTTTTTTTTTTTTTTTTTTGGGTGCCACTCCTCTGTCCTGGGCTCAATTTGTATCATGTCATAGGCCACCTTATGATGAATAACATAATTCAAAATATTCTCAAACTGAACAAAGTACCTCTCTGTGAGATTAGTGGCTCGCACTTCCACAAAAACCCTGGTTTTCAGCATGAGACCCGTTGGAGGTATGAAGAGACGAGTGGTATATGTGTAGTCCTTTGAGTCAGTGCAGAAAGACAGTTAAGAACACGTGCAGTTGGCCAGTTCCAATAATGTGTTATGATGAAAGTCATTGCTAAACTGAGCCAAAGGAACATATAATACCTCAAAAAGAACCATGCTCAGAGTGCTGATGAAACTACCATTATTGTCTTTAATTGCCAAACTCACTCCAGATCTGCAGAACAACAGATGTTTGTGTGTAAATGATTAGTAATTAATTAAATCATTTAGACTGAACAGATTTCACATATTAAGACATACAGTGGAAGCCAAAAGTCTGAGATCACTGAAAACACTTTTATTTTGCATTTTTCTGCATTACAAATTCATAAAATTAGTATGTTTGTGGAAGTTTGATGCAAGGAAGAACATCTGACCTTTTGTACAACATTCAGATGGTCACAAAGTTGCTTATTTGATTATTAAAAATAGTGTAAACATTTATTCTTCATTTCATGGATTAATATATCTATTTTTTTTTTTTTAACCATGAATCCCAGGTTTTCAGTGTGGTCTCAGACCGTTGGGACCTAACTGTTCATGTTCACTCCACTCACACACTCATCTCCGTGTTGTTGACCATGTACTGCAGTGGGTATCTACAGGAAAAGAGGTATCTGATCTCCTGCCAGTAGGTGATGGTTCCAGCATTCACGTCCTGAGTATTGACCACTCCAGAGATGTTCACAGACTGAACACTGGAGAAGTCTGAGAACAGCCCAGATCCGATCTCTTCGGTGATCTGTTAGATTGATTACATGAGATACACCTTTTGAATATCAAAGAAACAAATATACTGCAAGGCAACTTTAGATAAACCAAAATGTTTACTGTAACAGAAATTGGGTTGGGATTGACTAATTATATATAACTGAAGTATTTTATAAGTTTTTCCAGGTCAGAATATTAAAAATTCTGAAAAAAAACAAGGGAAAACAGACTATAAAAACCATAAAAGTAACTAATTTAATAACAAATGCAATTAATATTAATTTACCAAATATACATTAATAATAACATTTAAGCTTTTAAATATACAAATAGTATATATATGAGCAATATCACTCGAGTACGAGAGCGATACCGGCTCTATATCAGCATGGCTGTGATTAGGCCAGAGGCACGAAGACTTGTAATGTTTTTTAAAGAAGTCTCTTATGCTCATCAACGCTGCATTTATTTGATCAAAAATACAGAAAAAAAACATAATCTTGCAAAATGTTATTACAATATAAAATAATGGTTTCTATTTTAATATATCTTTTTAACTTTTTATTCATCAAAGAATCCTGGAAAAAAAGTATCACAGGTTCCAAAAAAATACTAAGCAGCACAACAGTTTCCAGCACTGATAATAAATATTAGAATGATTTCTGAAGGATCGTGTGACACTGAAGACTGGAGTAATGATGCTGAAAATTCAGCTTTGCATCACAGGAATAAATTACATTTTAATGTATATTAAAATAGAAAAACATAATTTTACATCATAATAATATTTCACAATATTACATTTTTTCCCTGTATTTTTGATCAAATAAATGCAGCCTTGATGAGCACAAGAAACTCCTGTAAAAAACATGAAAAATCGTTCTGATCCCAAACCTTTGACCGGGTAGTATATATACTGTATATACTTTATAATACAATTATGTATTATTGTATAAAATGTATTATAACAACTATTATTTTTATTACATCTGCTGTAAAATGTCTCATACCGTCAGCTTATTGGAGCAGACAGATATGTATGGTTCAGTGATGTAGAACTGGAATTTCACTACAGGTGGGTCGACGGTCCAGTCAGCGGTTCCTCTGCACTCAGGTTTGCCAAACTGACCATTAAGAGCCACCATGGATTCATTGTATCCATAGAAGTACATGGGGCACAGCAAAATCAGCAAATCCATCCTGTTTGTGCCACACACAACTGTGATATCAGAGCTGTCTGTAAAAAAATAAAAAGAAAGAAAGAAAGAAAACAGTTGTCACAGCAAGCTCTTATGATGTTTATTGTTTGCACATCTTTGGTATGGAAATATATGATGCTCTTTATGCTGCTAGGACATTTAAAACCACATGAACCATAACTAAAAGGAGGACACGTAATTAAATGAATACTGCATGTTTAAGAAAACACTCCTCAAATTGCTGGGTGGTCTCGATTTCCTTTGTGGTTCCAAAGGAAATGAAAGGTGAGATAGTGATGAGAGAATTAAGGATGTATAAAGAGGAAGAGGAGAGGATACAGACCCGGGTCTCTGAATGTTGGGTGGGTGAGGCAGGGACTCTGAGCCTCTGACTGGAGAATCAGGACAAGCTGACACACTAGGAGGGCCGGCCACATGATGCTCTGGCTGCAGGGAAAATCCCACACATCACATTATCACCTTGACCTCGATTCACTCAAAAACAGATTTTAAAAGCAAAAACAACTACTTACAATCAGATCACGCAACAGGTTTTCTGTTTCAATTCAAATGAGCCTAATGTCACTGGTCACACGTTTTTGGATTTTGATGAAGGAGAGCGCCAACAAAGAACATCTGACTCCTGTTTTAAACTACATAAAAAATACATATATTAAATAGTGTTTATAGTGTGATATATATATATATATATATATATATATA
>NW_015542355.1:317763-319451 GCF_001515605.1 Sinocyclocheilus anshuiensis
AATATATATATATATATATATATATATATATTACATTTCATGTTATTAACATTATGAAGGGCACTAAACATTATGTTACGTCAAGATTTCTTTTTTTTTGTAAAGGAACTGCAGGGGGTTTGTGAGTTTAATGAAAAGCTAATAATTAAATCATTAAAAATGTAAAATTAAAATAAATAATTTTAAAATAACAACAATCAAAATAAAACACTAACAATAACATGTTTACCTGCATGTCATGTGACCATTAACCAAGTCAGAGATCCGTGAACTTGCGAATGTGATACTAAATTATTAATTTATTACCTTCAAATCTCAGGGGGACTTCAAATAAATATATTAGGCAAACGAGATTTGGCTGACAATTATTTTTTTTTGTATTTTTAAATGTAATTTAATCTAATTACAAGTACTTAATTTTTGGAATCTGATTACGTAATCCAGATTACATGTAGTCAGTTACTACCCAGCTCTGTAATACATATATATATATATATATATATATGTGTGTGTGTGTGTGTGTGTGTGTGTGTGTGTGTATCTAAATAAAATTTTACACAATTTCAGAATAAAGAAAACCCTAAACAAATAAACAAACAAAATAAATAAATAACATCAATATTAGGACTTAGAACTTAAATCATAAAGAGTATGTATTACCTTGTTCACCTTCTCTCTTTTTGTTGTCTGTCTCTCTGTGTTTATGATGATATAGCTATTTATACAGGCCTCTTTCTATCTATAGGTGTGAGGGAGGGCACCAGAAACACAACAGGGGGTTATGAGAAATAAGGGACGTCAGAGGAGGAACACGAGGAGCTTTAAGAAGATCAGCGTAAGTTCAGTATCAGGTAACATGTCTGGAATACTAGGAGAATCTTGCTGCTCATATAGCACAAACTTGGCTTTTGCATAGAGTTATTTTCTATAAATGCATTATATCACTGTGTATCAGGCTGCACTTAACTGTGCTATTATAACAAAGCGATATGCAACAAATATGTCCTCTTCAAGACAAAAGATGGTCAAGTTATAAAACAGGGGCCGGTTGCATAAACGGTTTAGACTAGTCTTAAAAAGTTAGTCAACTAATTGTTTTTCTTCAAGACTGGTCATAGCTTTTTAAATTCAGTTATGAAAAGGTAGATTGGTCTTATTTGTATTGGAAAAGTAAAACTGATTACCCTTTGGCAACTGCTAGTTGGTCGAACTATATTTTACACATTTATTTCACAGTCTTAAGATGGTGGCTAAGTTTATGCAACTGGCCCCAGGATTTAATGAAACACATGGTCTATTCTAATGATACATTATGTCACACTAATAAAGTCTATATTTTAGGACTATTCTAACAGATTTATGGTTCATTTGTTGAAAAATTACATTTATATAATAAAATTAATATAAAAATGATATATTTGTATTATAGAAAATAAATAATACAGTAAATTACTGGTTGAGAATAATTATATACACATCTTCTTATTTTCACAAAAGGATGATAAAATCCGGTCCAAAAATTAAATAACCTGTATTGTAATTTCAGAACTCTGAACTATTGTAGTCATAATACCTTCCTTAAAGGGGTCATATGATGTTGCTAAAAAGAACATTATTTTGTGTATTTGGTGTAATGAAATGTGTTTATGCGGTTTAAGGTTAAAAAAACACATTATTTTCCACATACT
>NW_015542355.1:319523-345576 GCF_001515605.1 Sinocyclocheilus anshuiensis
CAAAAACATGAAAACCCATTATAAACGAGGCATTTGTTGCATCCAGTGGGGACATAATTACGGATTATAATGACTTATACTGTCTTTTTACGCGTTGCGTTGCATCAGCGCTAAGTTGTTGTATTTCCTCAGCGACCAGCACGGATCAGCTCCAGGCATGTCGAAGCAGATATCGTCCTCTTTTGGAAGACCAAACAAAGTAGTTTTGCTTTCACAACGAAACACACAGCACCTTCACGACATGGCGGCGGCGGCAACAACAATACTACAGCGAGAATAAAAGTTACGCCTTCTTTCTTTGCGTGAACATTTGGGCAGCGTTATGCAAATCTTCCCACATAGTGATGTAGATATGTGGGGGCGTGTTAGAACGAGCCGTTTTAGGTAGGCGTGGCTGACTCTTGACTTTTATAAAGAATATCTCTTTGGATTTGAGACTTTAGTCTTTGCAACTTTACAGATCTTCTTTATGCACCAAGAGCTTGTAACACTCTAAAGAGAAAGGAAAAATTTAAATCGCATCATATGACCCCTTTAAACCGACAATAAAAGCAGTGTTAGTTGTCTAACCTATTCATATTATTTTTCATAAAATACACGCACACACACACACTCTCAATATCCTTTTTTAGTGTATGTGGTTTCAGGTATGCAGCCTTCGTGAGAAAAGTTCTCGTCACATCATCGGTTTTTAGAAATAGATATCACACCCTTTCAGACAAAGCCTGCCATCGTCAGAGTGTTATTTCAACAAAGAGAGCCCCTCTTAAAACTACACGTGAAAGGAACAACGTATACAGCAAAATCCACAGAGTTAAATCAACTCTGCTCAGAGTACATATTGTCCCAATCTACAGAGTGTTAAAGTAACACTGAAGCAGAGTTACCACTGTTGAGGATTATGTGATACGTTTTCATGTCTAAAAGCCTGAGCAGTAGTTGTTCATCTTCAACATTGTTAACAGCAGGTTTTCTTTACTAATGCTCACTCATCAATTAATTAATTGCTTAATTATCCCATTAACTTTAACTCGGCTTCAGTGTTACTTTAACTCTCTGTAGATTGGGACAATATGTACTCTGAGCAGAGTTGATTTAACTCTGGGGATTTTGATCTTCTAAGACACTGGCCATCTGACTATCTGGTTCCTTACTCACATTGTTTCATTTTTAATCTTCTGGACCAGCCAACCTGGGCCCTAATACAATATATAGTATTCCGATATATAAATATCCTACATCTGCAGGAACTTCAAAGACTCCTGGTTAATGCCATGGCGGTTATGGTAAACCACCAATCTATTCACTTATCTATTCAGATTCACTGAATTGTCATTTGCAAAATAATATCATGAAAATATGCATAGGTAATTAAATTCCTCAAGTAATTTATCCATTGTGGTTACTTGATGTGCGCCATATGCATTTATTCAAGGCCAAATGTCAAAACATGATCATGTGGATTCTCTCTCTGCCTGCAGGGGCGTCATGATCAAATCATCTCCCTCCATTATATGTCCCAGTAACACAAGCTGGATGAAATCACAGGGAACAAATCATACAATAAAGTGTACAAATGTCCTGATTTCAATGTAACCTGAGATTTCCTCATTAGTACTTTTAAGTCATCTGTTTTAAAGTAATCACTTACGAAAATTAACCGTGGGTTTATAGTAACCATGTTTTTTGGCGTATTGATTACCATTTGTATAACCACAGTTTAACTACAAATACCATGGTTAAACTATGGTTAGTGTAGCAAAACCATTGTTAATTTGTGTTTACCATGGTTAGAAACCATGGTTTTTGGTTTTATTTGTAGTAAAACCATGGTTAATTTTCATAGGTTTTCTGAGTTAAATCTGCTCTGAAGTGGCTCTGTGCCTCTATAAAGTTGTTTGTAAAAATGCAATGCTGCATAACACTAACATACGCCAGCACTGACCCACCTCAGTCCCTAATTCAAAAGTGGATCAGAGGAGCATAAATCCATATTTAAAATATTCATTTCATACAGTAGGCTATGTGAATTACCTGACTAATCGGTGTTTTGCTGCCTCAGTTATCCAACAGACATTATAAAGACGTTTTAAATGAAACACTATTGTTTTCTTTTATGTTTGATGGGTAAATCTATAATAAAGTCATAAATAATGAATGCTTGTTTTGTTCATGTATCCTCCAATACTCGAGCAGCCTTCGTTCCTGTTGCCATGGTTACCTGCTCGCAAGCCAAGCGTCCTATTAGCGCTCTTATAAACTTTCGTAGATACGGCAACGTCGTTTAAAAACGCATTTTAAACGAAAGCATACTTCGAATAAATAGTGCTGTAATAAAAGCGCCCTTTTCGTACTAAATATTCGGCTTTATGTCGCCACTTTCGTTTATGGCGCAATTTATGTCATAGTAATAAGCTACACATTACCAGGCAGGACAACTCGCAAATCTGCTTGTAGTTACCATTAACCAGTGTATTTATTTATGGTAAATGACAGGGTAGTTATGAAGAAACATTCAGGCATAAGACATTGTTCAGTATGAATACAGTACAGCCTTGTTTGTCAACAAGAAATCAATAAAAACCAAAGCCACAGTGTTTCCCTCTGGTAACTTGAGTTTACAGCCACACGAGTTAACAAATGACGACCATATGCCATAATAGTACAGTACAAGTGTTCACACGTGCAAATACGATCAAACAGGAACAGCCTCAGGTGAATGTTGGTGTTACATATGGAAAGCACTGTGTTTGTGCTCTTCCAGAGCTGCGTTTTATCAAGATGTACCAGAGGTCCCTCATGCGGATATCAAACAACAGTGGATGGTTTTCGTCTTCCATCATTAGAGATAGATTCCAGTCCGTCTTGTTTGTTCACTTTCATTTGGAGCTTGTGTATTTAGTCACGGCCTTTGTGCCCTCGGACACGGCGTGTTTGGCAAGCTCTCCCGGCAGGAGCAGGCGCACGGCCGTCTGGATCTCCCGGGATGTGATAGTGGAGCGCTTGTTGTAATGCGCCAGGCGCGAGGCTTCTCCGGCGATGCGCTCGAAGATGTCGTTTACGAACGAATTCATAATGCCCATCGCCTTTGAGGGGATACCAGTGTCCGGATGGACTTGTTTCAGTACTTTCCCACTGAGCAAAGGTACGTCCAAACGACGTCATTTCAACGTCTTTTTTCGGACGTTGAAATGACGTCCCCTGAAGAGCCAGAATTAAAGTTTTTATGACGTCTTTTTTCGACGTCTTTTGGACGTCCAATATTGACGTCCACAGGATGTCTTTAAGAGGTTAAAGTTTAGTTCAGATGTGGTCATTGTTGGACGTATTTTCAACGTCTTATAAAGTCAACTGCAGTCTCATTTAGACGTCATTTATACTGTTTCTGGACAAAATAAACACTCTTAGGCTGCATTCAATTCAAACTCATGGCACGTCGGGCCGACGTCCCATGTTTGTTGGGTTGTACACGTAAATGGCATAACTCTCTTTCCTGGTCTTACGCCTTTTCTTATCCCCCTTCTTCTGGGTCTTGGTGACAGCTTTTTTAGACCCCTTTTTGGGAGCGGGTGCTGATTTCGCAGGTTCAGGCATTGTGTCGGTTTTTCACTAAAGCTCAGCTGTCACAGGATCTTTATGGTACGCGAACTTGATGCGTACATTTTGCCTCTTATTTATAGAGTTGGCATGCAAATTAGAGCGAGCACAGTCTCGGTTTTGATAGGATGACTTTCTAACGTCATAGACTAAATTTTGAGCGGCGATTGGTTGCTTGTTTTAGAGTGAAACCATCCAGTCAGAGCACACGTCCGGGTATAAATACCAATCCCTGCTTACCTCATAAACGGAAGTACATTTGACTAGCAACACTAAACGGGACGCTACTATTAGCCAAACAAGCGGTTCCTTTGTCAAAACATGTCTGGAAGAGGTAAAACCGGTGGAAAGGCCCGCGCAAAAGCCAAGTCTCGTTCATCCAGAGCTGGACTTCAGTTTCCAGTCGGACGTGTACACCGATTATTACGCAAGGGAAATTACGCCGAGCGCGTAGGCGCAGGAGCCCCCGTGTATTTGGCCGCTGTCCTGGAATACCTAACGGCTGAGATCCTCGAGCTGGCAGGGAACGCAGCCCGAGACAACAAGAAAACAAGAATCATCCCCCGTCACCTGCAGCTGGCTGTCCGCAACGACGAAGAGCTCAACAAGCTTTTAGGCGGCGTTACCATCGCCCAGGGCGGAGTGCTTCCAAACATCCAGGCAGTGCTGCTGCCTAAGAAAACCGAGAAGCCAGCCAAGAGCAAGTAATGAGGCTTTGCGATCATGGACAATGACGCAAACGCAGCTCCGCTAGTTTGAGTCTAAGTAATGTTATGTTTCCTACTTCACTTTATATTGTGTATGTTTTAATGAAGATGACAGCTGCATCTTGTAAACTTTGATTTCTTTTTTTTTTTTTGGTGTTGATAATTGCTCTTTTGGACAGACGCACTCCCTCACACAAGAAGAGATCTACACCACCACTGGCTATAAATGGCCATGGGACATTTAACCTGCCATCACGGTGGACAATCCTTACTGAGAAGGTGGGGGGAACTCCATTTGTGGGGTGAATGAACATAAGTATTCCATCGTATATGGACCAATGCTGGTTACATTTGTCACTGCTTTAAATTACATGCAAGTCATGTCCTTTATCTGCTGTTCAAGTTTCAATAAATGTTAAGTGCCAGTGGAAGGCACAAAGAACCCGTGATACATTGTTTTTCTCGAAGTTGCATGACTTGAATGGTCTAAAAGAGAAGCTCTGTAGAATCAGTTACATTTACATAATTTTAATAACCAATATGCAGAACAAATGAGTCATTATTGTGCCAAAAAAAGCAGAAATAATGTCATTTACATATTTATGAAAATGTACATGTTTTTTTTATTCATTGATCACTTGAGAATGAATGGCAGTAAACCGGTATGCAAACAATGCCCTGTGAACACTTGTTCGCTGGTAAAGGACTGTGCTGTAATGGCTTTGTTAGGAGCTATTTTTCTGACACTCACCAAATGGTGCCATTTATCAGTATTAACAATATTAAAGAATAAATAATTGACTAATTAGAAAAACACAATGTACACTAAAGAGCCAGATAATTGAAACTGAATGCATCGTCAGCAGTGTAACTGCATGTTCCAATATGGTCATAAAATCTATTATAAGTTGCATTCGGGTTTGATGTCATGCTGAAGCCATTGTTAATTAGATATCTCACTGAACTCAAAGTGTACAGATCAGCACCATACTTATACCATACCGTTTTATTGTACAAACATAACTTATTATATTACAGCCTTTATGAGTCAGTCCAATTACATGAAAATGCATCCAAAGAATTCACATCCAGTGTGCTTAAGACTACTTTATTAAGTGTCTGTAGTTTTAAGTACTTCAAAAACTTTCTAACAATTCTGTTGTTATACTGGTAATTAACATGAGCTTCATAGCCAAGATGACCAAAACTTATAACTTAAATTTGTCACAGACAGCAAGGAAAATTCAGCACCTTGCACTTATTCAAGCAAAAATATTTTTTTTCCCCTTTCAAATCATAACGCAGCCTTTAAAAGACATTATGGTTTTCAGCAGTGCTAATTACATGAGATATTACAATAAATGTAAAAGTGAATTAAATAATGCTATATAATGGCTTTGACAGAATTTGGCATATAACAAGATATAACCTCCATTTTTCTCTAACTTTAAGCCTATTTCTCTGCGTACCCTTCTGTTTTCATGTCATTCAGCCCCAAGTCTTCGTTCTGCTCAAAGGTCCTGGTGTACTTCTCAATCTTCATTTCTGGATCTGGATCTGGCGCATAAACATTCTGCAAAAAGGTGTGAATTGTTAGCCTTCAGAGAAAAAGAAAAACATACATATTTTAAAATATTTAAAATCAAACAGATTCAAAACAATAAATACTACACTTAACCATGAGATATTATAATAGGGTCCTTTAAAAAAAAATAAAATAAATAAAATAAATGTTGTTCCTAGCTCACCTGAAGATAACTATTTCCTGCAGGATCATCCAGGATAATGTGCACATCCATTTCCCCTGCTATTATCTAAGAAACATTTTGTAAATACAATGCATTAAGACACCAGAAAAAGAAAAAAAAAAGTATTAAAAAAAAATGTATATGCATATATACGCAATATTCAAAGAAGAAATTTTTTGTAATTGTATAAATGACTAATTCTATATATATTTATATAATCTATTACAAACAAATTATATAAATTATTTACATATTTATTTTTTCAGTAATTCTATATTTATTTTCAAAAATTATAAACAAAGCAAGCTCCTTTTTTAGACATCATATTGAGAATATTGTCATTGCTTTTAACAGCGAGGAACATTAACAGAAATGTAATATATTTCAAACCTTGTCAATCTTTTGCCCAAAGAGTTCTAGTTTCTCGGCTCTATCTGCTGTAGAGCTGTCTCCACACATGAAGGGGTTTTTTGAAACAATCTAAAATAAGCATAAAAGCATAAAATAAGCATAAAAGGAGCTGTTTGTTGATAACAACAAACACTGTTAGCTGGGCTTTGATTCCTACCAGGTCTTTGATGTCCTTGAGAAGTCCTTCCAGCGTAGTGAACTTCCCTCCGAGAGCTGCCATCCCCAACTCAAACTCCAGCTCAGGAATTAACACGCTACACGTCTCTGACTGAAACACACATACATATATTAATGACGATAGTTATGACAATAAAATGTAAAAGATGTTCACATAGTGTCTCTCAAAGTTGTTGTGAGATGAATCCACCTTCAGCAGGTCTCTGGACATATCTGAAGGGTCGGTTAAGTTATTCTGGTTCCCAGCTCTTCTGTGGCTCCTCCAGATTTCACCTATTTAATGATGTCATTCAAAAACAATATATGACAGGGAAACAGCAAAAGAAGTATATATAAATAAACTAAACAGAAGTATAATTCTGAAGTATAGTTCATTATTCCCACCTCATTGGTGCGATGTCTGCAGCTGTCACAATTAGTGGCCATTATAATGACCTCTTTAAAGTGTGGGATTTCTGCAGTTGGGTTAAGGGGCCTACTTTATTTAAATTATGACGCACAACAGCTAGACTATTTTGATGTACCATTTCTCTATGCAGCACTTTTATACACGGTTATTTCCACAAAAGAATATCATACTACAATTTTTATATGTATCATACCAAATTTACCACTAATTTTAGCCACACCTGCAAATCGCTTGCTTGGAACCATTGGATACAACACATTTCTCTAAATTAAAATAAACTGGTAAAGCAGGATATTAAAAAAAAAAAAAAAAAAAAAAACTACATGGACAGCCTGTATTTAATTTTGTTTAGCAATTTACCACATAAAGAATCATCTGAAAATGTATGTAATTTTCTATCATACTTTAAAGGATACGAACAAGCTTCATGTTTGTATTGGCTGGGGCGTTGCATTCTGGGCAGTTAGTGTTGAACACTAATACCTCATTTCTCATTGTATCTAGATCACTGCCAGGCTTTTCGTCATTTTCTTCTTCCTCTACCTTTAAAAAGAGATGAAAGAAACTGAGATCTTGCAGTTTTCCACACACAGCTGAAGTCAACAGCAGATGCTGTAGCAGCTTCTAACCTCTATTCCTAGTGCAGCGTTGTGTTCAGGCGTCCTTTTGTAATGTGCGACAGTGAGAGCCATGTCTTTCTGAGGCGCAAATGGATTCTCAATAAAACTGTTCCCTGATGGATCATCAATAATCTGTTGATAGAAATCAAATTAGTTATTCGTTAGTTCTAACTTGATGATAATAAACTAGCAACAGTGTTTAATCTTTTGTCAGTTGCAATGAATCTTTCTGCAGTTTACTATCTGCAAGACATACTAATGTGAATTCCTTTTCTACTTCTTTAAGTTTTTTCAACCTCTGGATGAATTCCTCTATTTTTTCAGCTACAACTGGATCTGTTGCCTGAAATGTAGAAAGAAACAGAGTCAGATAAACAGAACTCTTCGCATAACAAATCCTTCACACCTATTATTTCACCTATGTTTTGATATTTTATTTTCAAAAAAAGTTATTTGAAACATTAAAGCAGACACTGTACTTGCATTTACTATGCTTTCAGTGTATATAAAATCACTTATGTAAATTTAATTTGATAGATACACCAAAATGGAACTTGTCTTTGACCAATATACCTATATAATGTATGCTCTTGCAACATAAATTATGGGTTTCTGTCGTAACACAATTGATCTCAAATTTGTGATACTCATTCACAAATAAAACACACACCTTTCTAATAGGTTGGTCTTGTTCTAAACCCGCCACTGCTCTGTCCAGAAGGCCCTCGATTGTTGACAAAGCTGAACAATCAGAAAGACGACAAAATGATTGATCAAACTGCATTTCATTAAACTGGAACTTTCCAAAATATTATTCTGAAGATTCAACAGACTTCTACTTCAGTTAGAGGTCAAAATGGAAAAACTTACAGCCGTTCTGTGTGAAAGCAGGAATTTCAAAATCAAGTTGTGGAATTCTGGTGGACGCACTGTCGGACTTCACAACCTCTCGGTTCATGTCCTGCACAAACGAAAAACTATTTGCTTTGCTTATTCCTGAGAGCAACTTCAAATGTGGCAACATGACATAAATGATCAGATAATAAATATCTAACACACTTTAACAGGAGATGCATACCTCTTTGGTCTTCACTTGTAAGGTGTACAGCACACCCTGTTCTTGTATCCGACCAGCAGACTGGATTTCTGTGTTGGTCCAGTTACAGTGTGGACATGTGAAAGAGCTGATGATGATTTCTTTGAAGAAAGGGATCTTAGTAAGCAGTAGACGTGTGCTTCCCTGGACAAAACAAAACATTGACATTTTTTACTAGTTTAGAAAAATAGATGCATTACTTTAATAGTAATAATAATAATCTGGATATTTACATTTTCATAACAGGTCATGCACAAACTCTCGATCACTGTAGGTTGCTGATCTTCATCTTCTGCATTAATGTCCTTAAAAACACCACCGCGGACTCGTTCCTCCTCAATAACTGACATCCTGTCAGGTACTGTAGGTTACAACTATTTACACTCTCTGGTTTACTGGTAGAAGTGGTTAGTTATTAATGAGTGACGTTCTAGAAGTTTCCAGCTGCTTTCGCACGTTTTTTGTGTAATATGCTCATGTGCGCTTGAATCATCACCGGGTCAGAGCAGATTCGCAAAACCTGTCAAAATAAAAGTCTCGACTAAACATCTGATTAGTGCATCAAGATGCTTTTTTTTTGCGTTATGTTTCTTCGTTTAATGTATCTCGTTTAATATGCCTATATTTATAATACATGCAAATACAGTACAGCAACAACGGTAACTGAACAACAGTAGCGAGTAAGTTAAACATAATGGCGGTATCAACCTCATATATGGCATTTTTTTGTACAGTGCCCTATATATACAGCATACAATGCATACAGTAGGCCTATGCATTCGCATACTCAAAATAACTATTTGACAAAAACTTTAACCATAATATGTGAAATATTTGAAGTAATTATCTGTCATCGTTTGTTTCGAATCAGCAGCCACTAGATGGCGCTCCCTCGGCTTGAGTTGACTTCTAAACGGTGTTAATACACATTCTTGGTAACAACCACTGATCTACTTATAATGTTCTCCATTATAGATCAGTGGTAACAACCCAACCACAATGTAAACAATCACATCAGACATTTATTAAAACAAGGCTTTCAGGATTTTACATTGTTCTGACCACATAATTCCTGTGAAGCAACTTAATTTGAAACTTGTGGTAAACTATGAGAATCTTCTTGGCCTTCAGCATCTCATTCACTGCAGTGGACTAATATGACATGTATCATACATTGTCCTTGATGGCATGTCCTAGCCAGAAAATATCACAGCTTTATATTTTACTCATAATAAACTAGCATTGTGTAAACTGGCCCTTGGTGCCAGAACAAAACTACTGACTATAATAAAATAGGCTAGAATATGCTTTATAATATACCTAATGAAAAGACAGAAATTAACACATTACACAGTAACATCTGTATGAATACTCAATTGTGTTAGCTACATTACTGCCTGTCTGATGTGAACTCTATTTAGGTTGTTGTATCAAAATGGGGAAGTTGTTTTTTTTGTTGTTTTTTTTTCCCACACAGTTGAAGTGGTCAGTGGGCAGTGTGAAATTTGATCATGTGATTTTTCCCCCTCACAAACCTAATAAAGACCTTCCTGTTCCTGCCGAGTTGTTTAGCGTTTTTGTGTAATAATACCAGACAGTGATGACACTTTTGGTGACGCTGCCATGGGTGCTGTCGTAGAGATGCTAAAAATAATTTTTAATTGTCAATAGAACACCATTAGATGGTTAATCATGGTTAATGGACACCTATAAATTCTTGATTGTTTCTTGACATACATATCGAATTACAGGATTTAGAGAAGAAATCTACAGAAATAAATATACAAATAATATCAGTAAATACAATGTTTTTTTTGTTTTTTGTTTTTTTTTAATGTAAAAATTCTTAAAAATCCTTATTTCCAGGGTTAAATTAGATACTAGATGATTCATCACAACTGGCAGAAGGTTTTTTTATTCATCAACTGTAGGATGGGAGTTATTACATCGAAACTTCAGTAGACCTTTGAAACTGCCTATAAGTTAAAATATAAGTTTTTGAAAGAAACTTATAGTCTTATAATTTAAAGAATTTATTATATTATATTATATTATATTATATACAGCATTTATATACTGTGGAATTATTAAGAAAACTGACGCCAGTCAGAACTGAAGTCTGAATTACTTAATAACTTAAGAAGAACTTAATAACTTAAAGAACTTCAAAAGGTCAAAAGGGGGCGAGTGTAATTTTGCTAAAAGAGAACCAATGACCGGCCGAAATGCCCCTGAAACTTCACACATAAAGTCGCACAGGGGAAAAGACCGTGACATTGCATGATGTCATGGAAGCCGCTCTCTTTAAAAGAGTCTAAGCAGAGGAAGTGAGCTTCAGAGTTCAAGAGCTGCAGTATGGAGATCAAAACAGTCTTAGTTACTCACACTTTGATGTTGATCGTAGGAGGTAAGACAAACTTATTTCTTATTTACATTGGTTTAGGCTACATCTCTGACTTTTAAAGTAGCGTTGTGGTTGACTAGTTTGTGATCATATTTACCTGATACCTTTAGGTAGTTTGCATGGGTAGTTATGTTTGGGTAGGTTACATCGTAAGAGAAGGTTTCAGTTGTATGTCAGTGCATTAAATGCTTTATCGTATGATGGCATATGATAGATTATTACATGATTTTAACATTTTTTTCAACTCATTTTGTTATTCTTGTTGGATTGGTTGAATGATATAACTTTAGTTTATACGCTGTGCATAAACTAAAGTGGTAACCTGCAATTGTTCCTTCAGAGAGCTATTTAAACCTTATTCAACTTATAAAATGTAGTTTTGTTGGCATAAATGAATGTATTTAGGTTGATTGAATGATATAACTATACGCTGTGCATAAACTAAAGTGGTAACCTGCAATTGTTCCTTCAGAGAGCTATTTAAACCTTATTCAACTTATAAAATGTAGTTTTGTTGGCATAAATGAATGTATTTAGGTTGATTCAGCAATATTAATAACCATTTTGGCTTCAATAAGACCAGTTAATTTAGTTGTTACCATTTTTAGGTTACCATTTTTTTCAGTGTAAGTTAGCTCACCTTGTTGTTATAGAAACAGGAAAATATTCTTGCAAAGATGCATATAGTATCAACACAGCAGAGGACGTGAAGCTTTTCAATAATCATCCTAAATAAGGAAAGACAGTATCAGTGAATATATTGCACATATTTCAAAATTAAAACAATTTACATTATTCTATTAAATTAAATTCAAAGGTGAATAACAGAAAAACAAATCAACTGAATAAAATTAAGCATTGCACTGTAAGAGAACTGTACTACTGTTACTGTTTTTTACATATGACTAAAAAAATCACACCTTCATGTAGCCGGATTTAGAACTACATCTGTTTATATGTGTACACATCTGTGAGTAACATTTTAAGACCACTGTTTCCTGTTCCAGCATGAGAATGTCGCTTTATGTGTGACAGTGGCAAGTTTTCTCTCGCTGCAAGAACGAACCACACAAGAAAATAAAAGACCACTGACAGCAGTCACTTTTTCTCTCTATTACAAAGTGTGGCCCCCTCTCACTTTCAGCCGCAGCTCCTAAAAGCGGCAAGAAAACACAAATGAGTCATAGCAGAGCGTAGGGTGTCTGTGGTCTTATCTGCCCCCTATCAACCTACTGCCAATTATGTGAGAAGCTTTGTTAAAACATGATGATACTGACTTACTTCTCTTCATTCTGAACAGGCATAAGAAAATGTCTGGCAACAAAGTATCTTACAGTGGCAGAAGGAGAAACGCTGGTATTGAGATGCCCTCGAAAAAACTTCAGTGAGAATGGACACATGGAGTGGAGAAATCCACAAGGCCATCTTTTGTTCTTTAACAATAAAAAAGGTGAGGGTGTGAACACTGTATATTGAAGATTGTATTTCAAACACATTTACGTTTCCTCTTTATTGTATCTCATAAACATCAAAAATGTATTTCACGTTCCCCTACAGCTCTAAGAGACTCAAGGAGCAGCATTTTTCATTTAAGCAGCTCTGAATATACATTACACATGTCTAATGTTACCTTAAAAGATGAAGGGCTTTACAGATGTCTACTGTATGACAATAAAGTCATTTCAAAAAGATTTAAAGTAAAAGTATTAGGTAAGTATATTTACTTCTCATCTTTTCCAAAAACATGCATCAAATATGACTATTAAATATGAAATTAAACTCTTTTTGTTTGGATCACAGAAATTCCAAAAATAGAAATGGCAGAGTATAAAGATAAAACAATCATCAAGTGTTCAGCGGCAGCGAATGGCCACCCACCTGAACTCTCTTGGCAAATCAGTGGGGTTGAAATCGAAGGTAAGTTACGAGAAGTGTCAGAGTGGGCAGACAGTTAGGGGGGCAGACAGGTGTACACACATACTTACACACACACACACACACACACGTATGTGTGTGTGTGTGTGTGTGTGTGTGTGTGTGTGTGTGTGAGAGAGAGAGAGAGTTTGGAGTCAGTAAGATTTTTGATCAGATTGGTGACTATGACTTTCAAAAATTTAAAAATATTACTGAAAGACATACTGTGCAAAAAGTTATACTGAAAAACAAAATTCCCATGACTTCTGACATTTCTGTCACTGAGAAACGAATACCTCGTGAAAATAGAGGAACCACGATATTCTGAAATAGGTCAGCTAAGGACAAATGCAAACAATAGTACTATCAATAGTAAATCTAGGGTGTTTCTCAGACTATTTGATTAATAAATCACAGATTACTGAATATATGCACCCTGTTTTGTCCTAACAGCTCTATCCAATACCTTGCGGGAGGAAAGATCCAGCAGGTCACTGGCAATTAGCCTCTTAACAGTCAAAACTCATATCAGGAAAGCAACGGTGATGTGCCTGGCAAAACATACAGCTCTCCCAAAACAACTGATAAATTTCGTCATTATTGAAAATCACTGTAAGTATACACAAATGGTAGGCTACATATAACCAACTGCAGGAATAGCAGAGACCACTAACTAGAATTGATAGTTGAACTAACCTCACCAACACCACCACTGATGTTCCAAGCATGTGACCAAAAACAGTGCCAATTCGCCATAAATGACATTAGCCAGTATTAGAAAGAGGAACTGAAAGATTTGGGGATTTTTGTTTGGCTGTGCTGCACAGGGAAAGTTAATCTACACTTCAGAGTATTTGGTAGTTTCCTATTTAAGTGAATGTGTGGTTCACATTAGAGTGGTCAGTCACATGATGTCAGGGAAACTATTTCTTTGAACAAAACAACTGTGTTCCCCATCCAGAACAGATGCACTAAATATTTATAATATAACAAACACTAAGCCAGATTCTTACAAGTAAACAGTCAAACCATTTTCTGATGGGATTTCGGAGTAATTAAATGTTTTTATTGTACTTTTGCATAGCTGTTACGGCCTCCACGACAAGGTACTCCAGTACTAGAGATGAGCTAACAACTGATGTAATGATCACAGCCACTTCTGCTCCTGTCATTAGCAGTACAGGTGGGTGTTTCTCTTAATTTCATGTCTTAGTATAGGTCATTTCATTTCTTAATGGCCGCACCAATTACACTAAATAAACTAGCTATCTCAAAAGAGTCTGATAATGACAGAATATTTTAAATGTAGCTTACATAAAAACGAAAGCAGAATCCCCTTTTGTGCGATGGTTTCACATAAAACCACAGAATGGAAATTGCTTTTGCTCCTTGTATCTCTCTGCCTCCATCTTCTGGTAGCTTTTGAATACTGCACACAGTCGTTTCAAGGCATTTGAGTTTTTTTTTTTTAATTTGAGCATTCTGCTTATCTTTGATATCTCAGCAACTGTTTAACAAATACACCGTCTGATTACAGCACATGTGGAACTGTCATCAATTTCAGAAAGTACTGAAGTGCTCCCAACAAGAGACAGCACTACCTCAAACAGCATACAAGGTATAAATATGCGAATATGCATGATAAAATACTCGTTTCCAATATTTCCATTTCACCTAAAAGTTAGTATGTGTTTTTATAAGACACTTTCAGTGTTTGTTCGCTGATTTGCTTTGTGATCTCTTTTAGTAGAGGAACATTCCACAGCAACCAATATAAGCTTGACAAGTAAGTGTTTTAAAATGTCATTGTTCAATATTTAACATAATATACGGAACATAAAATATCATTAATCTTGCTTATTTTATATAGTGAAGTTGATCTCAGATCTATCTTTGCATTTCAGCACACAACATAAACTCTTCAAATTCACCTGATGAATTCCTGACCAAAAATGACACTAACTCACAAGGTGTGAAGCTCATGCAAAACAAAATGCTTATGAACAAACCAGCAAAACTAATTTCTATCTTGTGCTCACATAAATGTCTAAATGAAAATCAAAGCAACATGTAAAGGACATTAATTACTGATTGCAGTATTACTTTGTGTATTTGCAGGTTTTGGCAAACAAGATCTAAAGGAAAGCTCACCACTGCTGATCCTGCTGGTCACAAGCCTTGTTATATGTTTGCTTATTGTAGTCATCTTCTTCTTGTTCAGACTGCAAAAGGCACATTTAGCCTGGAAAAAAGGTAATATAAGATTAGTTAAATATTTATACTTTACATCAAGCTTCAATTATATTATAGAGTTTAGCTGAGATTTAATTCTGGATTCAATTTTTAATTTTAATCTGTTGTTATAACAGAGAATGAAGAATCAGACCAGTCTGTGGAAAGCAGCAAATCAAAATCCAGTCATGAAGAAAAGCGGTCCCAGGAAAGGAGAAGACAAGGTACAACCGCTGAAACCACCTAATCTTGTAGTTCAAACATATAAGCCTTTGTGTCTTTACAAACTATTATTAATATTTCGTGTTTCACTTGATTTTCTGTCTAGGCTTTTGGAACTCAAATTTCACAGAATACAACTTGGAAGAACCTCCACAGAATACAGCAACTTCAGTAGCTACAGTGGATGTGATCATTGAAACACAAGACAGTTCAACAACAGCAGCTTTTAACAAACTTGACGGAGCTTGTGTCAAGGAGACTGAACTTTAGAGGAAAATTCAGCAGGTTCTGAATCCTCATAAGAGACTGAACTGATTTTGCAGTTCTGTTATGAACAATGGTGCTCACTAAAAGATGATGAATATAGCTACCAATTTTTGTATATACTGTATGTACTGTTTTTACATTTCAGTCACTGCTGGTTTACATTATTTTTTACTGAATGTAAAGAAGCGTTTTATTATGTGTGCTTTATTGTAATGTGTTTACAGTTTAATAACTTTGAAGTGTTCCCTTGATAAAATTGGAATTGACTGCCATGATATTTCATCATCATATTACAAATGTGTCTTTTTAACCTGAAATGGTTGCTGCTTGCCCTGTTATCAAGGTTTGGCCTTCTGATATTCAAAAGTCAGTGTGCCTTTTTTTATAAATAGTGCAGAAAATTAAATAAACTATTTTATGTAACGTGTGGATGTTATGCCTGACGAATCTTCTAAGGAATGAAAAAATAAAAATGTTAAATAAGACTTAAACCAAGCGCACTTTTTGGACGTCACTTCCTCTTCAATATTGTTTTGGGCTTAACGAAAACGCATGTGGTCTTTAAATATTAACGTTTTTAAGCCTGAAAAGCACTTACTATGTGACCTTTGTCTTTAGTGGCTTTCGTTTCATATTATGTTGCAGACACATTTTCTACTTCCTTATTTTTTGGCGATTCGTATTCTGTGTGTGTATCGCCCCCTGCTGGGCGTTTTGTGCAATCATAGTTTATTTCCTGGTTCGTTCCCTTTCCTTTACTTAGAAATTTCGTTTTTTTTCTTATCTCTTTCCCCTTTAACAGGATAAATAATAATAATAATAATAATAATACTCTGCCTCAAAGGTTTCAGCTGGTGTTCTGACGATTTGTGCTACCCGCTCAGATTGTGCTACCTCCCATTAAAAAGATAGGTAGCGCAAATCGATAGCGAAACATGCTACCTATTAGATTGTGCTACCAGCATCTTATTCATGTGTCCATAACTACCCCTACCCTAAACCTACCCGTCCATACCTACCCTTACCCTAAACTTACCCTTAAAACAATGAAAATATATTGTTGGTAGCACAATCTGATAGCATGTTTCGTCGGCACACCTCGGCGCTGCGTGATCAGCTCCTCGTGCTTCAACACAAAGCTCTTCATGATGCACATTGGAGCAGTATTATCACCTTAATCTAATACAATTTTTAAATCATTATATTTCAACGTGATTTATACGTATTGTAAAATACCTAGAACATTCTCGATCTGTATAACTAATGGTATTTCTTTCAAGTAATGACTAATATTTTTCACTAGGCAAGACCTTACAGTTCCAACCCAAGGTCACTGAGCTGTTTGAGCTACATTTGTTGTTTTCAATTTGTATGTGCTTGTCATGGTGTAATCTACTAAACGACGGTTTGATATATTTTCATCAAACATTTCTGTTTTGCTGTATCATCGACGCATTTCCAGTGAATGTGCAGGCTGATTTCATTCCTATGTAAAGGACACTGTTCCGCACTGACAGCGGTTTGCTGCAAACTTGTGGGGGATGGTTTGAATTTTTTTCAACCAGTTATATCCTTGGTTCTTCCCATAGTGGGCGTGGCTAAACGAAATATTCCGGTATTGCATTGGTTCTTACGGGCTGAAGTTGAGTCATCTGAAATTTCATTGGCTCGGCTACCGGCAATATATAGTGTTCTGGAACGTTCGACCGTTCTCTCTACTAAGCAAGGCGAGGCAGCAGTTAGTCGCCATTCCAGCTATTCAGCCGGCGTCTTCACCCATCTCGGCTATTTCCAACTTGGTAAGGTCTTTGTTCTATCTTTTTTTATTATATTGGCTTTATAATCTCATATTGAATATTTGCTTCTCTGCTTGCATGTAGTATATCGTTACTTCATTAATTACAAAGAGCTGAATTTCCTTTTTCTTTTTTTTTTATATACATGTGGAATATTTTTATGTAATGAACCATTACATAATGATTCCAGTTATTCATATTTATTTTATTTAATTTTAAAAGTTGTTTCACTTCCATAGACTGCTTTTCTTGTTTTCATTTTTGTTTTTTCGATCAACTCTGACATATTACATTTCTTATAATAGCCACTACAATCAAAATGCCCGAGAGAACAATAGGTTAAATTTAAACCGCAACCGGCACCTCGTGATCTTGTCACGCGCCTCACCCGACCTTAAGCGTTGATCAGCGTTGCTTTGGTCACATAATACTGCTTATCGTTTTATTTTTTTCAAAATGTACACGGACACGTTTAGCACAATAACAGGAAAGTTTATAAAAGTTGAATCTGACTAATTTTGATCAGTCTGATTTTAAATTCACCATAGAATCTTGTAACGTTAGAAGCTCGAACCACGTGGTCTGACGCATATCCGCATGTGCTCCAGGGCTTGGTGTTCTGTGGTTTCACAACTGTATTAGCTAATGAACGCATCCCTTTACTTTTGTTTGCCAGTGTACAGCGTTCAATTCATTATGTAATTTCCTTTCTTTATTTTAATTTTTTTATATAGACACAATGTCCAAGGGACCAGCTGTTGGTATTGATCTCGGGACCACCTACTCCTGTGTAGGTGTTTTCCAACATGGAAAAGTTGAAATCATCGCTAATGACCAAGGAAACCGGACCACTCCAAGCTATGTAGCTTTCACAGATTCTGAGAGGTTGATTGGAGATGCTGCAAAAAACCAGGTCGCCATGAACCCCACCAACACAGTCTTTGGTAAGTGATTATTTAATACGATTCATTTTTATTCCAAAAGTGATTCGCTATGATGAAGTTGATTCCTTGCCATTCGTAGTTTCCACCAGAGGTTGAAAAACCAAAGATGGCCCAAGCACCTTCCTTGGATGTCTGAGCGAAATCCTGACTTTTTTTTTTTTTTCTTAAAACCCCTATATACCTTGTAACTTTTTTTTTTTCTTGTTCTCCAATAGATGCCAAACGTCTGATTGGCCGCAGGTTTGATGATGGTGTTGTTCAGTCTGACATGAAGCACTGGCCTTTTAATGTCATCAATGACAATACCCGTCCCAAGGTCCAGGTTGATTACAAGGGTGAGACCAAGTCGTTCTACCCTGAAGAGATTTCCTCCATGGTCCTCACCAAGATGAAGGAAATTGCTGAGGCCTACCTGGGAAAGGTGAGTGATCAATCAGCTGTTTCTGGGGTCGCTCTATTGAACTCCCATTTGACTATGTGCTTCGCTATGATGAAGTTGATTCCTTGCCATTCGTAGTTTCCACCAGAGGTTGAAAAACCAAAGATGGCCCAAGCACCTTCCTTGGATGTCTGAGCGACATGCACTATACTGTAGTTTATTATTATTATATGTATTGTTGCCTTTAGTTCCAAGTGGCAGTTGGGATCTAATTTGCACACTCTTTGCAGACTGTTTCCAACGCCGTCGTCACAGTGCCTGCCTACTTCAACGATTCTCAGCGACAGGCCACCAAGGATGCTGGAACCATCTCTGGCTTGAATGTTCTGCGTATCATCAATGAACCAACTGCTGCTGCTATTGCTTATGGTCTGGACAAAAAGGTTTGAAAAACTTGCATCTTTCAGGTTTTTTTTTTTTTTTTTGACGCTTTAGTTTTGCTGTGATGAAGTTGATTCCTTGCCATTCGTAGTTTCCACCAGAGGTTGTAAAACCAAAGATGGCCCAAGCACCTTCCTTGGATGTCTGAGTGAAATTGAGTGTCATACAATTAATTAATGTACATGCAAATACTTATGCTCTTAATTCTTCTTTTCAGGTTGGTGCTGAGAGGAATGTTCTTATCTTCGATCTTGGTGGTGGCACTTTCGATGTGTCTATCCTCACCATTGAGGATGGCATCTTTGAGGTAAAATCTACTGCTGGAGACACTCACTTGGGTGGAGAAGACTTTGACAACCGCATGGTGAACCACTTCATCACAGAGTTCAAGCGCAAGCACAAGAAGGACATCAGTGACAACAAGAGAGCCGTTCGCCGTCTCCGCACCGCCTGTGAGAGGGCCAAGCGTACCCTATCATCCAGCACTCAGGCCAGTATTGAGATCGACTCCCTCTATGAGGGTATCGATTTCTATACCTCCATCACAAGGGCCCGTTTTGAGGAGCTCAACGCTGACCTCTTCCGTGGAACCTTGGACCCAGTAGAGAAGTCCCTTCGTGATGCCAAGATGGACAAGGCTCAGATCCACGACATTGTCCTGGTTGGTGGCTCCACTCGCATTCCCAAAATCCAGAAGCTGCTCCAAGACTACTTTAACGGCAAGGAGCTCAACAAGAGCATCAACCCTGATGAGGCTGTGGCCTATGGAGCAGGTGGGTGATTTGTTTTAATCCTGTGATTTTTGTCGTTTGCTATGATGAAGTTGATTCCTTGCCATTCGTAGTTTCCACCAGAGGTTGAAAGACCAAAGATGGCCCAAGAACCTTCCTTGGATGTCTGAGCGACTGCTGTCATTGCTATCTGACCATCTCAATTTGCCCAAGGTTCTTATTTCTCACTCTTCTGTTTCAGCTGTCCAGGCTGCCATCCTCTCTGGTGATAAGTCTGAGAACGTTCAGGACTTGCTGCTGCTAGATGTCACTCCTCTGTCCCTTGGAATTGAGACCGCTGGTGGAGTCATGACCGTCCTCATCAAGCGTAATACCACCATTCCAACCAAACAGACTCAGACTTTCACCACCTACTCCGACAACCAGCCTGGTGTGCTTATTCAGGTGGGTACGAAGTAGTTCTATTAGGAGTTTAGTCTTTTATCCCACCCAATGTCTCGTCGATTACTTTAAACAATGCTATCTTGTTTTAATTACCCCCTTTTCAGGTCTATGAGGGTGAGCGTGCAATGACCAAGGATAACAACTTGCTGGGCAAGTTTGAGCTTACTGGAATCCCCCCTGCACCTCGTGGTGTTCCCCAGATTGAGGTCACCTTTGACATTGATGCGAATGGCATCATGAATGTTTCAGCTGTGGATAAGAGCACTGGCAAGGAGAACAAAATCACCATCACCAACGACAAGGGTAAGTCTTCTCTCCTCTGCACCTAATTATGTAAAGACTTTGTGGTGGCCACTTTAGAGGTTAACTGGAAGTCCATTTCAGGTCGTCTCAGCAAGGAGGACATTGAGCGCATGGTGCAGGAGGCAGAGAAGTACAAGGCTGAGGATGATGTGCAGCGTGACAAGGTGTCTGTCAAGAATGGTCTGGAGTCCTACTCCTTCAACATGAAGTCCACTGTTGAGGATGAGAAACTGAAGGGCAAGATCAGTGATGAGGACAAGCAGAAGATCCTTGACAAGTGCAATGAAGTCATCAGTTGGCTTGACAAGAACCAGGTAAGTTTGCTATCAGTTTAGACATTTGGCCAATCAAGTGGCTTTTGGATTACTTTTACAAGCTTGCACTGGCAAACTCGGTGACTTGACGTCTGTGTTTGAAAACTTTCAGACTGCTGAGAAAGAGGAGTTTGAGCACCAGCAGAAGGAGCTGGAGAAGGTATGCAACCCCATCATCACCAAGCTGTACCAGAGTGCTGGAGGCATGCCAGGTGGAATGCCTGATGGTATGCCCGGTGGCTTCCCAGGAGCCGGCTCTGCTCCAGGAGGTGGATCCTCCGGCCCAACCATTGAGGAGGTCGACTAAGCCATTCCAAAGCCACTACGCTACCTCCGTAGCAATGTTTACTGTTGCCCTCTATAGTTGGACTCCTCTAAAATTGTTACTTTTGTGGAAGTTTTGGATGACTTCAACTTGCAGAGAGATGGTTGTAATTTAAAAAAAAAAAAAGGGTATTAACGGGTCACATTTCCAGATCACAGGGAACAGATTTTCTACCTAGATTGCACAACCTATTTATTGACTTGTGAAATGTGAATTTCATAAGCCTTTTCCAACTGCCTCAATGTTTTGAAGGAAGTGAATAAAATGGTGACCTATTCCCAGTACTGCCTCTGTCTGTTTTTCTGTTTGGTTTTGTTTTTTTACCAGAAAGTTTGGAGTTTGACCTTTTTAAATTATTTAACCTCTAAATATCAAGAATGTGTCACTGTCCTTAGGGTAATGTATTTAAATCTATCCAGTGCATCATAATTTAGCTTTTTGCTTCAGCCATTTTGGCTTTGTAATGACAGGTCATATATAAAGTAAGTGTCAAAGCTAATCATCCACTGTTTTTACAGTAAACCTCAGCCTGAATGGTTAAAATTGCTTAAAAGCTTTTTACTCCACTGGACGTCATAACGTCAATGCACCATGAGAATAGTATTACTTTAAAAGTTCTTGTATATGTACACATGATTTACATACAAAAAATTCTTACTGAACGCTAACAATTATGAGAAATACGTAGTGGCCTCCTACATCTTAAGTCGTTCGCAACGGTTCAATGCTTTTGTGTCCGTCTGAAGGGCAAGGAATAGTTCTGCGCATGCTTGTTTCCACGGCAACAGTTTAGCAAACGAAACGTTCCTTGACAATGAACGGCTCATCTTTCGATGTTTATAGCAGGTAAAAAAAATCCTTAAATCTGAAGCAAATCAATGGATTTGTGTACGAGGTAATGTTTTGATGCTGTAGCAACGTTTTACATTATTTCGGCGTTTACATTACAGCGTAAGTTACACAGCTGATTTGGAAAGTCAGTCAACAACCGAGTGAACTAACGCTCAGTAACGTCGCTAGCTAAATTAAAATGTGTTTTCACCACTCCTTAATGTTGATTCTGTGATATTAAGCCCTGAAGTCGATCGTCTCAGAAGTCAGAACAACAACGCCATCACGAGCAGAACGGGCCTGAGGCGCTGGAACAGACAAAAGTCAGATTCAACATGAACAATGACTAGTCCAAGGAATAATGTGCCCGCTTTACCGCTAATGTGGGACTCCTTAGAGTCCGATACTGAGAGTTTGGTGCAAGAGGAGTACCAGCGAGAGCCCCAGATGCGAATTGACCTCATCTCTGCCGTTAAACCCAAACAACATGATAAGACTAACATTGAGGAACCAGAGAATCTTGATGTTTATGATAGTCTGGATCTGAAACCAAGACAAGTGAAAGGACAACATGACCCTCTGAGGTAAGATAACAGTTGGCTATTTCCCTACCATATGGGACTAGTCTCTAGGGATGGGCGTATCGATATATCGCGACTGACGCGAGTATCGAAAGTATCGATACTCAAACAAAAAATATCGATACTAAGGTGCGCTTTATTTACCAGTGGTTTTGTTTATTTAACAAAAATAACAATAATAATAATGCGTACAATATGCATTGAATTGGACGAATAACCTTTGTTAGCGAGTAATTGTGTAGGATAGAACTATTTTCCTGCTCATCTGAACACACGCAAATGTTGCAAGACAGAACCAATCAAACACAGAGAGCATTCACTCACTGCGGACAGTGCATTCATTCAAACGGCTGCGTTTCCCAAAAGTATCATAAGAAAGCATTAAAGCTTTTGGGAATGGCAGCCCTGAACAACGCTTATCAGAGAACAGAAATAAAAACATAAATGTTTGAGTTATTTCACAATAAACAAATTGAAATTGTAGCCTACATAGTTTGTGCAATTACAATTATTTAAATTGAACGTCTGCAGAAATATGTTAATTCAGTATACACATTATCCCACCGGTTACAGTTGTGACTGACCATAAAATAAAATTTTTCACACACTTTTCCAAGAAAAATAAAAAAATAAAATTGATTATTTCAAAGGGTTACTAATGACGCATCATTTGGATATTTTCATGTCTGGGAAAAATTTGGGATTAAATGGGTTAAAATGCGTTTTAAACATAAAGTTAACTGGTTTTCATTACCCATTTTACTCTTAGTAATTTAATACATTTCATAATTTAAAAGTTTAGTGCAGAAGTATCGAATCGGTATCGATATCGACGATACTGCCTTGAAAAATATCGGTATCGTATCAAAAACAAAATAAGGGGTATCGCCCATCCCTACTAGTCTCATGCAACCAGCAGTAATTGAGTAGTTGACGTGGCGTTTCAGGCAGTGACATCAGTCTCCTCCTGTGATGTCAAATGCTTTATTTCATCTAAAACTATTTTTAAAACTATTTTAATTATACAGATGGTTAATGTCTTCATATTAATTGCAAGTCAACACTGAATATCTGCTACAATTTAAATAGTTCACCCAAAAATTAAAATTCTGTCATCATTTACTCTACCTCATGTCATCCCAAAATCGGCTACTTTCTTTTTCTTCTGTGGAACACAAATTAAAATATTTTGATAAATGTCTCCGTACTTTTTTTTCTTTTGTCCACACAGTGGAAGTCAATAGCAACAAAATTGTTTGGTTACTAGTGATTTTCAACGTCTTTTGTGTTTCACATAGAAAAAAAAGTCATACAAATATTTTGAACCACATCAGGGTGAGTAAATAATGACAGTTTTCATTTTTGGGTGAACTATCTAAAGTTGAAAAGGAATGATAACCCATACACATTCTTAATGTTAATTAAGCAATTACAGATGGTTGTTCGGTGCTGTATTTTGAGATATACTAACATCCTTATGACTCTTAAATGCTCGTGTAGAGGTGTCATACATCTAAAGTGTGTTTATAATTAACTATTTGTCAAGCACTCTGTGTTGAGTTCTTTTTTTTTTTTCTCAGTTTACAAGCAGAAACACTTAAGAGAGCAAGCTAATAACGTCTGTATGGTCGAGTCAGTCTATGGTCATAATGAAGTTACCTTTTGCTTAAGTTGCATATCTAATATTTACTGTCAGATGCCTTAATGTAAACACCTGTATCTAGGTGTAACTCAGAGGTTGAAGTACAGAAGATTAAGCCAAGCAATAAACATACCAGGATCATACCTGTCCCATTTATGGTGTCTGTCATCTGCTACATAACTAGGCTTATGTCATTTTATATAAGTAACATGTATTACAGTGTCTAAAAAGGCAATGCAGGCAAGCATTCACTGACTTTTCCTATTTTTATTGAATGCCCCTCTGTTTTGTATTTCAGGTTTTGCTTCTGTTCCTGAAGTAGACTGAATTGGCAATACCTGAAAACACTGACTTAAATACATCACCAACAAAATGACTATGAGCTTTTTGTGTTTAGCTGCTCTGCAAACAACCTAGATGACTGACAGCTTTTATTCACATCTAATAGATACAATGACAGTCTTTGAAAATGATGTTTGCGCTTGCATTTTAATTGAGCCGAAATATCCACTAATGTTTGTACTTTCCAAACAAGTACCCCCATTTAGGGGAAATTAGAATTTTAGTTTGCAGGACGTTACCACAATAAGGTCTCATTCAGCAGTCTGTTAAAAAGCAGTTGCTTTGTTACCAGTGAATGGATGAGCTCTCTGTGCTTCTGAAACACAGATTGCTGGAATCTGAAGTGTGGATCACAGCATCTGTCTCCACTCCTTCATCTCCAGCCTAACTGTTGTGTACGCCACTCAAAATCTGCCTCGGGATAAAAACGAGAGCCGTTTGTTTTAATTTTTTGCATACTAGATAGGTACTTAACCCTATGCATAGTTTTTCATAATAGCTATGGCGAACCTCGACAAAGACTTTATTGTCGAAACGAAGCAGCTCTCTCATCATATTTTCATGCTCAAGAATGAAATCCTGCAAATGAATGGCGTGCAGCAATATTTGGCATAATATCGTTGAAGCTAATAACTACCCATTTAGTTTACATCCTCTTAACCGCACGCATTGTCTTTAAAGAGACTCAAGTCTCGTATTCAGAATGAAATGAGCTGAAAACAATAGACCATGTTTCCTATTATTGGATTTAATTCTGACACATTTATATTAGCACAAGAGAGACTTTGCATGTTAAAGACCCCGTCACAGCTGCAAACCCACAGCGCATTCTCAAGACCATATCAGTGGAATCATTACAGAGCCATTCATTGCCCTTTTGCCCTCATTGGCTGAAGTGCTATGCATCCAGACAGCCTTGTATTTAGCATCATGGGATGTGAAGAGCATCTTGTACTATTCAGAGGCACACAACAAAGAGGCACTCTTCTAATTATTTTAATGAGATCTTTTCATCCAATGATGCTAGGAGCACATTAGGTTGTAGTTTGAACCTATTTCATATGTTTGAATTAGCCATTTGCAAAACTATCTCCAAATTGTGGTCTTCAGACCCATAGTCATTAGGGGTAAGGGGGGGGGGGGATAATAGCGAGACAACACGCTATTACCATTTCG
>NW_015542355.1:365242-386582 GCF_001515605.1 Sinocyclocheilus anshuiensis
GAGGCATTAGGGGTAAGGGGGGGGGGGATAATAGCGCGACAACACGCTATTACCATTTCGCTTCAGCTGAGAAGTGTAGCCGTTTTTTTTCCGTGTGTTTTGATGGCTGTTTCAGGCATTCAGACTGTCTTACTGACAATGTCGAAAAGACTAAATGAGACGTATCCAGCCTAAAGCTCATCTTAAGTGTTTATGATTTATTTCTTCTTAACTCTTTTTGAAAAATTTCAGGGAATCTCCCCCTGAGGATCAATACGCCGACTTGCGCTACGACCCAAACTGGAGGAAGAATTTGGAAGGGGCTTATTTTCTCAACCAGCTAGATGCAAGACTTTCTCTCGACTCGTTTGAGGAGTCTGAAGACAGTCTTGAACCCTTGGAGAATGTGCCTCTAGGTTGCAGGCAAGAATATGTCGTTGTCAGTAATCCACCCACAGCTCAGACGGACAGTGCTTTATCCCCACCACCTTCATCGCCTTTCCACCTGCACCCACAACAGGAAGACATTATCGATCCCCCCGAATCAAAAAGTTCTTGCATGTCCTCTGAAGGCACACCACAGGATAATGTAAAGCATCTGAATGTCAAATCAGTTCCTCTCCAGAAGAGAAGCTCTCGACATCCTTCTAATCCAAGGCCAGTGAGAGCTAGGGAAGACATTGTGGAACGTAATAAAGCAACGCTTGGTATCAACACACATAAGCAGGGGTCTTACCTAAAAGCTCGTCAGCAGAAAGATAAGACAGATGAAACAAAGCAAGTAAGTATTTTTTTTAATTTCCGCGGGGAAAATCATATCCTTATTTCTTAATTTGTCTTCTCTTATTCTGTCCTATAGGCCATTCATGATTACATTTAGTTTATGTAAACCTAAACATATTAAATTAATTGTTTGGAAGCATTGGTGACTGAATTGAAGTCCCATTGTTGACCACTAGGGGGTGAACTAACACAGCATACAGCTCAATGTCATATATCAGGGCAGTTTAGGCCCAAGGCTACTGTTGTTGCATAGATATTTTATTTTTCAAGATGACTCCATTTGTATAATTATTTAAAATTAACCAATATCATGACTTCAGTATTGCTATAGAACTACATAATGTCCAAAAATAAATAAATAAATAAAAACATAGTGACTAATGTCCATTGCTGTCAGCCTATGTTTTATAATAAACATATTTTATATTTATATGTTTGTTTTTTTAAATAGAACTTCAACATTCAGGTTAACTGCATTTGTCGTTAAGTCCAATTGTGATTTATTATGAAAAGTTTTCTAATGTAATCTGTGTATTTAGTCTAGATACATTATTTTTTTTATGTATTCGATTGTGTGTAGGTTCACATTTTTCTTTTTACACACAAAACAGGCCATATCATGTCTAGCATGACCTGACCTTTATCTTTGCTCTTTTTTAATCTGAATAAGTGACCTTGGTGTTTTCATTGCTCTGGTTTGAAGGAGACTACACTGCCTGTGTTGCGGGAATTAATTTGGCAGACACACAGAGTCTTCAGATGGAGCGGAGAGAAGAGAATGAATCATGTCTACCTATGTAGTACCTATTATGAGTTGATCTGCACAACAGTGGCTGTTAAGAACATCAGAGGGGCATGGTTACCAATAGGCTCTTAGTTATCAGTGCACCTGGCCCATGGTATAATTGGCAGGGTTGGCTTGTCTGCACAGTGTGGCCCATGTGTATTTGCTACATTTAAGATCTTACCCAGCCCATCTGAGCCCAGTCCCACCTTAATGTCTCACATCAGCAGCATTAGCATAGTGAAGAGCCGTTAGCATTGTGACATGGTAAACGGAGCAAAGCTCTCCCTGCTATAGATGGTGCCCTAAATGCACCAGCAGTGCCCTGGTGTGAATTCAGTGCATTGTCTTTCCGAGAAATATAGTGCACTGTCAAGTTCCATTTATAAGGCGGCATTGTAAGTCTTTTAAGTGGCAGCTCATTGAAAAATGTTTTATTTTGAGTTATTTTCTCCTCTCTTGAAAAAGAAACCAGTGGAGTGGTGACTGCAGGATTTCCCCAAGAAAATATTCTAATAATATCCATTTCAGTCTGGATGAGAGTGAATATCAGTCAAGATAATTTTCAAAAGATTAATAAGTGCTCTTAAACCTGTGTAGATTTTTTTAATAGCCATTAAAGGGGATTGAGAGATAATCTTTGGATAACTCAGTATGTATTATTCCAAGAGAGTAAACAAATGTTTAGGCCTTTTTTTGTTTATGAAAAATATCCATCAGGTCCATTTTTATCCCAGGTACAGATGAGCTGAGTGTATTTAAATATGATCAGTAAACCAACCTGGGCACAAAAATGTCTTCTTTTCTTTATGCACAGTGCAGTGATGTTGATTTTTAAAATTACGTTTAAATAGAATGATATATTTGGAAGTTCTTAAACACGTTCATGTCTAAATTCCTTCAGGAAGTCAGTCACACGTGCAAACTATCATACAACAAGGCTTTTGCAGTATAACGTAACACATAAAGAGCAATAGAAATACTTCTGCCACTTGGTTAAAGTTTTGCTTTTTTTGTCATTTGCTTGCTATGAGAGAGAGCACAAAACCCTCATACCTCACGTTCGTTATGTAGCTAAGCATCTGCTCGTGAATTTGATACACAGCCTACACTTTTGCCCTTTTATTTGTTATTTTGTGGCCCCGTTACCTTCAAAGGGAATAAAAAGCCCCTCAGCTCCCATCAGTTTTCAGCATCATTATCAAGGCGCGTCTGTTGGGCTTTTAAAAAGCCACTATTTACTCTTTCACAAACCCCTAACTCCCGATAATTAGCTGTGTTATTAAATGTACACAATCTCATAATGCACCAACTTCCAACCGGCGTGTGTGGGAGTGATGATGAGCTCCAGCAGAGACCCCTTTGATAAAGACAGAAGTAGCAGTGCAATCTTCTGCCATTGCACTCAGCCCCAATCCCTCGTCATCCCCCAGACCCTCACTTCAAAGCCAGGAACATAATGTACAATCTCTTAATAGCTCTAGACCAAGGCTCCGCGGCTCTCTGCCACTGTATACCCTACCTCAGTGTAAACACCTAATCAAGATTGCCTGGGCGGTCACAATAGCAACCAAATGCAATTCAAGAATTGCGTCCCTTTGAAGTCTTCATCGCAAAAGCTGTGTTTCCCAGTCTTGAGGAAAATGGCAAGCTCCAATCGCCTGACTTTGTAGTGCCACGTCTCGGCCCAAGAGGCAATTACGGGCCCCAATTTAACAGAATAGATATTACGCAGCTTATGAAGCTCAAAATGCAATTTTGTTTGATCATTTCCTCAATTTGATTGAGATTATTAAAATGATGGACAAAAGGCAGTGGTCATGGATGGGGCAGAGGTTGTGGCCTGCTGCGGCTAAGAGGACATGAAGGGCAGGTCTGTGATGTCTGCTACTCACACACCTGTTACAACAGAGCTCAATCTCTCTACTTGAAATGATACTTGCCTGATACAGGAAAATGAGTTGGAAACGCAGCCTCCTATTAAACCTGCAGCATAGCAAACAACACATATTACAATATGATTTTATTCTAAAAGATATTTTAATTCATAATGAGGACCACTGCTATGAACGTCTGTGCATTGCCTGTTTGCTGTTTTGCAATATTGTTTTTGGTGCAATTTCTAAATTTCCAGTTTTCAATTCTGGACTGTGTGAAATTGAAATTCCAAAAAAGTTTCAACCCTCTCAGAACCAGGGTTAGACAAATTCACAATTGAAGCATCGGATCTGTTTCAGTTCATGATTTGAATTGACTAAACCCCACAGGATTAATAATTTACTAAATTGAAATGAAAAGAAATTCTACATAGTATGTTAAATTTCGTATTATGTTCAGTAAATATGATGAAATATATCAACTAAAAACAATTTTATAGGTGCATCTATCTATTTATCTACAATGGGTATACAGTAGAAAAGTATCCCCCCCCCCCTTAAAATAATCACATTTTGTTGCTTTGAAGCCTGAAATGAAGATGGACAGAGTTTGTGTTTTATCCCGCTGTATTTACATCCAAGTGAAAGATATAACACCAGCATGTCAAAAAATAAGTCGGAAAAAGGATCACCCCCTTTTAAAAATGACTTGTAAACTCAATCAGGTGTAGCTAATCACCTTCTCAATGGCACGCAAAGCCATTTGACCTTCAACTGTGATCAGCTGTGCTCGTTTTGATTAGCTCAGCATGAAAAGAGCTTTCCTGGAGCATTTCAGTTCTTGGCAGTGCAACTGAAACAAACAATCAACTATGTGTGGCAAGGCACTGTGAGAAGATCTCTGGGATAAAGTTGTGGACAGGCACAAGTCAGGAGATGGATACAAAATTCAAAGGCTTTATCAATGCCAAGTCTATTATTAAGAAGTGGAAGGTATTTGGTACAACACAGACCCTCCCTGGATCAGGACGTCGCGCCAAACTGGATGAAAGAGCCGAGGAAACTGGTCAGAGACGCTATCAAGAGGCCTACAGCAACTCTGAAACAGTTGCAGGAATTTCTGACAAATAGTGATCATTGTGTGCATGTGACAACAATATCACAAATTCTCTATGGGAGGGTTGTGAGAAAAAAGCCACTACTCAAGAAAGACTGCCACATGCAGTCACGACTGAGCTTTGCCAAAACGCACCGTGAAGATTCTGAGGCCACATGGTATACAGCTCACCATCCAAATAACAGCATTCCTACAGTAAAGCATGGAGGTGGTAATGTCCTGTTATGGGGGTGTTTCTCTGCAGCAGGGACTGGATCACTTGTCAGCATAGAAGGAAAAATGGATGGGGTAAAATACCATCAAATTATTGAGGAAAATCTGCTGCCCTCTGCCAGAAAGTTGTAAATGGGATGAAGGTTTACCTTCCAACATGACAATGACCCAAAGCACACAGCAAAACTGACCACACAGTGGTTGAAGGAGAAAAAGGTGAATGTCCTTGCACGGCCTAGCCAGATCCCAGGCTTAAACCCCATTGAAAATTCATGGGATGGCTTGAAGACTCCAGTCCACAAACAGTCACCATCAAATTTAACTGAACTTGAGAAGTTCTACAAAGAAGAGTGGGCAAATATAGCAAAGTCTAGATGTGTTTAGTAGTTAGTAGAGACATATTCCAACAGACTAAAGGCTGTAATTAAAGCAAAAGGTGGTTCATCAAAATACTGACACAATTGGGTGATCCATTTTCCTATTCAGTGATTCTGTTTTTGTTTTTTGTTTTTTCTAACATGTTGTTATATCTTTCACTTGGATGTTATAAGTTGCATTGAGTAAATACCGCTGGATAAAACAAAAACTGTGCAAAGCAACAAAATGTGAGTATTTTAAAGGGGCCATACCCACTGTATCTGTCAGTCCATCTACATTATCCATCTATCTATCCATCTTTCTTTTTTAGAACCACAGTTGAAGACCACTGGTTTAGTCAAATATACAGATGCAGATAAATAACTGTCCACAGAGTGTCTCTACGTTGAAGGCTGTTTACAAATCAGTTCCTTGCGCGCATGGCCTTTCGCTAAATAGATAGACCAGCATGGCTGCCTGTTTATTGATGGATATGTTACAACTCAATCCACTCACTGCTGCATGTGTCTCTTTGACCTTCCTCTTTTCACGCTTTCAGAATTAGCCGCATGCATTCAGGGACGCCGCAAGCTGTCAATGCTATCGATTGGCAAGAATTGTCCTCGGCCGCCAAAGTGACTGGAAGTTTACTAAATGATTTTCATTACAGCATTAGCTGTAGATATCCTGCCTCTGAACGTGTACATTAAGAAAAATTGAGAGAGTGCACTGATGTAACGTGGACGTATCTAGACACTTATCTCCGAACTGCTTTGAGAGAATCATTTTAAAGAGAATCAATAAAACACTCTTCTAGACACATGTAGGTCAGCTCAGAGGAGCTGTGGTTAGTAATTAAGAATAAAAAGTTGATCATAAAAAGCCAATTGAATTGGTATGTTTGCCAGACGCTCAGGGACGAATGATTTTATAGACAAACCTGACTGTCTGTCAGCTCCATTTTTGAGTAGGTGGACGATTTATGGCAGCTGCCTGCATACATTTACGCCAAACGCAGTGTGTAATTTCACCCAGACATTTCTTCTCATACTCATGAATGTCTTTGTTTCGCTCTCACAGTGCACAGTTTGCCCCAGTTGTTTGCAGTCAATAGTTGAATATAAATGTGAGGCGAAATAATAGCATTTCATCGACAAGGCATCAGGTGAATTGTTAAAAGGAGGCTTATCAAGCAGTCAACCCTTTCACTCCCCTTTCCCTTCTTTCTTCTCTTCTCACAGCCCAGGCAAACCTCCTACGAGACTATCAGCACTCATAGCCCGGAGAGTCAAGACAATGTCTGGGATCCCGAGCTGATGTGGCTCCAAAAAACACAAAAACTGAAGGTAGGGCTCACTTTATTGATTCCATCCATCTCTATCTGTGCAGATGTAGGTGAAGCTGCTTGGCACAATCCATTGCCCTAATGCATAACAGTCTGCGAGGGTTTCCTCTCAAGATGAAAATGTCTGCACGGTGGGCACACTGTCACCCGGGATTTCATTTCTGCTGTGATGGACGCAATTTCTGATAGAGTTGTTCAGGCACAATGGAGCCTCTGAAATGTCTTGAAAAGGAGCCTGTGTCGAGGAAAGAGGGGGAATGGAGAAGCATCATTATTTTGAGCACTTGAACGGTCACCTTAATGCCAGCAAGCAGAGGAGTGTAAATATTTTCCCATTAAGAATGGTGCAAGCTGGTGTTGGCTAAATCAGAAGCATTACATGCTGAGGCACAGCCTCAGACCTCTCAAGAATAATGTTCGTCGGTCCCCCATCAATGCCAGGCTCAACACAAAGAAACATTATATAAATGCTCCTGTCTTTCTTTCCTCTCGGTCATAAAAATATCCATGAAGCCACAGTTATATAAGGACATATCTCTGCTCAATGGGATGTATTCTTTTAGCAAATTAGAGTATGTGCGACACTATTTCCAAAATCTTTTTAATGACTTGAATTTGAAATTTAATTTTTATGGGGCATTATTTTGTGCAAATCGATTTTGCCCAAAGAGCCCTCGTCATTCTTGGGAAAATTATTTCATTTATGATAATATCATCCTTTTGTGCCTTCAGACTTTGAAAAACAACATCTAGAATTTAGCTTCATGTCATAACACAGAATAGATCTTAAGTGCTTTGGTCAGATTTTCATTTTTTCTCCTAATTTTTACCCAATTACAGCTGAGCCATAAAGAAAAGAAGGAACCGAAGTGGAGGGAGCGATCCAGCAACCACCCAGATCAGCTCAAGCCTCCTGAATCCAAACCCAGAGCGCACCTTAAACCCCTTACAGAGAGACACGTCATCAGCGCTGATCACCTGCCACAGGACTCTGAGGAAGCTTACACCCATGACCCACCACAACAGTCTGGACTTCCATCTCACACTCATGCTCCACCGACCGTCAACCTTAACATAAACTTCCACACATCTGCCAACAACACACAGACACTGAATATTTCCCAGAAAGAGACCGTTTTTACTCTTGTTTCACAAGCTCTGCAATGGGATAGGACTAATCTGTTTAACCCAACCATTTTGCAACAAGGTTATCCATTTTACCCTTATGTGCCTCCTAATTCAGTACGGCAGATGGGATTGGCTCCAAAAGCAGTTGTATCTTCACCAGCCCCCAAGTCTGAAGTGGTACAAGCTGTGGACAGAAGTGTTCCTCAGAGGCATGCTGGGAAACCTACTCCAAATACGTTTGAGAAGGCATCATTCAAGAATCACAACAGATGCAGGCAAGTCCAGAAACATACTTTATGCAAGTATTTAGTATATGTTTATAGTATATTCACACACTATTGTATTCTTTTAAGGCTGCAGAGTGTCTTTTTTCAATCAGCTTATTGTGGGTCAGTGACGCTCATATTTTGTCTTACCTGTTAATTTACTCAGTAATGCAATTCATACATTTAATGACTTGAATACACCACTTCTATACTTCTAATTTCTGAATTAAAATTCATATTAATATTTTTTGGACAGCATTATGTAAAAAATTGTCAGGGTGTCATAATAAAAAAGCCTCATTAAAAATTACCATAAATTCTTAAAAGGAAAACCTATTTATTTTGGCATGATGTGTTATCATTCTTTCTTAGAAAAAACATTTTAACAAAACTGCTTCACGACCTATTAATATTTGAAATGGCGTGACCAACAAAATCATGTTGTGCAACCAACATGCAGGGGGAAAAAAACCTTATAAAACAGGAAATGATATCATTGAGAAAACCCCTGCAGACCCATTATGTGTGTTATGGTCATTAAGTCTCCTAAAACATCAGATTAATTGACATTTTTAGACAAAGTTGGTTCAGATAGTAAATTTTCATATAGTGTGACTCCAAAAAATTTAATGATATTAATGTAGAGATATAAATACTTTTTCCTCGAACAATGTATATAAAAACAATATTCCTATTGAACAAATGGAAGACAGTGTTTTACAACTTTTTTTGGAAATACATGTATTTATTTATTTATTTATCCATTTGGTGGTGACACTAATCCCAGAGAAATTGCACGCTGCAGCTTTAGAATATACAATATGCAAAATATGTACCCTAGGTTTTAGCATTCATATTATGATTCATATTTCCATAGGATACCAGTGCTAAAATTGCCCACGTCTTCTCAAGTGGAGGCCAGCCACTATCCACCTGAGCTTTTTCCCATTGATGAGGAGAGCGTGGAACCCTGTGCGCACCCAACACAAATCTCTGGTCCTTACACAGTGCTGCCCCCTATAGCCCGAGCTAATGGCAGCGACACTGAACTCTGCTCAGATAGATCAGAGCAGCAGTTGAATCCAATCCACAGAAGCAGCTCAGAAGGTTACCTTTCACAGATGGAAAAACACAGACAGCTGAAGGCAAATTCAAATTATAAGGTGTGTATTTGTGTGTTTAGTTAAGATTCAGTGTGTTTTTTGTTTATCCTTTGTCTAGTATGTGACTCTTATTTTACAGCCTTTTGTTTTCAGTCTTTAAAATACATTTTAAATATTAAAATATGTTACATGTATAATGTGTAGATTTTTCTCGCAGTATAAAATCAATTATAATTTAATATTAATTTTAGTAATGGAGAACCTTGTAAAAAATCATATTTAGGGGTCCGAGGCATCAAAAAGTTTAAAACCCCTGATTTAAACCCATTATTGTAATAATTAGCAAAATAGCAAAACAAATAGCATAATAACTACAGCGCCCAGTTTATACTTAGTAAACATCTTTAAATTGCCATGACAGTATCTCACTGGGGCCTGGTGCAGATATAACAATTATTGTGTGGGCCGATTCAGACAGCAGGTTAATTGTATAAGTAATTGAAGACACTCTTAATTGCAATGAGATGATGATATAAGGCACGGTCACAAAGACGACATTGAAAAGCGTTAGAGGATAAGGTGATTAAGCAGCACCCCCGTCTGTGCGGAGCAGGGCTGGTAAGATGGTGATTTGCATTTAATGATGGCCTCTTTGTCCTCTAGCACTTTGAGTTCTGCAGGAAAGTCTCTCTCAGGAGCAGACTTACTCAATAACCCGTGGCCATTTACACTGTTGAGAATATTTATATTTACTCAACAGTTGTGTCTGTTCAGTTGAAGGAGTGAAGGAAAGTTCACCCAAAAATTTAAATTATGGCAACACTTGCTCACCCTTGTGTCATTCCAAACCTGTATGACTTACTTTCTACTGTGGAACTGTTTTTGTCCATATAATAGAAATGGGGTCCAAAACAGCATCGAACCACTTTGACTTTCACTGTATTGATAAAAAGATATTTTCAAAAATTTGCTGAAAATTTACTCACCCTCAGGCCATCCAAGATGTAGATGAGTGTGTTTTTTCGTCTAAACAGGTTTGGAAAAATGTAGCTTTACATCACTTGCTCACCAATGGATCATCTGCAGTGAATGGGTGCCATCAGAATGAGAGTTCAAACAGCTGATAAAAACATTGCAATAATCCATAAGACTCTGGTCTATCAATTAATATCTTGTGTAGTGAAAAGCTGCATGTTTGTAATAAACACATTAATCATTAAAACGTTTTTAACTTTTTTTAACAGAACCATTGCCTCTGGCTAAAATACAAGTCCTTTATCCATAATATTGCTTTCTCCAATGAAAAATTTGTCTCATCTGAATCAGGAGAGTAATATTCACAGATCAAGCACTGTTTACAAGCGAAAACAGCCCAGAACAGTTCTTAACAAATATGTCAGGGGATTTTGATGTGAAAACAACAGAGGATGGACTTTTGCTTGAAGCGATGGTTTAAAGTTAAAATGCCTTAATGGTGGATTTGTTTCTTACAAACATGCAGCTTTTCATTTCACAAGACATTAACTAATGGACTGCCGTTTTGTGGATTACTTGTGGATTATTGTGATGTTTTTATCAGATGTTTAGACTCTCATTCTGACGGCACCCATTCACTGCAGAGGATCCGTTGGTGAGCAAGTGATGTAATGCTAAATTTCTCCAAATCTTTTATGATGAAGAAACAAACTCATCTACATCTTGGATGGCCTGAGGATGAGTAAAGTTTTGGCAAATTTACATTTTTGAAAAGAATTTTCATTTTTGGGTGAACTATCCTTTTCAATTATTGTAGTATCTGTACTATTGTGCTTCTAGATCAGTAAAATTCTTAGTGCTGCATGAACACGTCACAATTTAAGGGTCATTATGTCATGGAACATATCCACTTGATGCTATGTCCGGATTATGCGGTTCTTACACCATAAAACCGATTGCTTTCCTGGGAGAAGCTTGCTCTCCTCACCTTGCTGTGCTCGCCATCATGTCTCATAGGATTATGGGATAAATTTGTAAAACAGCTAGTGTGGCAGCCCAAGGGGAAGCAGATCAGAGTGGAAAACAGCTGTCCTGCAGTGTCCATGACCAATGGCTGAGTCCTGAGAATCCGAAGGAGCCTGACCTGATTAGTGCTTTTGTTTGCAGATTGTTGCATGAGTGCACTTTAGGATTAAGACTGTTTTTCTCACAGTATCTTTAATATTTAAACAGTCATGTGGATAGTGAATAAATATATATGCATTACAAAATGTCTTCTCAGGCTTATACACTGAAGGACTACAAAAACATGAAACAGGAGGTGAAGCTTGGAGGTCTTGGACCAACAAACACAATACCAGAAGCTGTGGTAAATACTCACTTCAGATTGTATAAAGACTTGAGCATCTGGTGATATACATAAATAATGTTGTTTAATCAGAATAATTTGTGTGTGTGGAGATTTAGGAGAAAGACTCAATGGATAATTGGTGATCTCCTTGTTGAATATTGATTTAGCTAATCCCTAATTGCTACATCCAGTTGTCAAGTGTGGCCGTGTCTCAATAACCCCCTCTTTTCATTTCCTCGTGATTTTAAAAGACTTGTGTTTCTGAACACAATAGAAATGGACCAACTAATCTAATGAGCATAGCCCTCAAAAAGCAAACAGAGACATTTTCCAGCTCGGCTGATGTAAAAATAAATTAATAAAATAACTGTTTTTGCACCGCTCACAGCCTGAGAGAGGTGTTAACACTGATTCTGAAAGAGATGATGAGTTTTATTTGGCTTTGTTTGCTGCTGTTGAGTAGCTTCATGGAGGGATGTACAAAGAAACAGAGGGGCCTTAGAGGAGAAATGGCTTAGGTAATTAAAGCTCCCTTTTGTAATCTTGCTGCTCTTTCTTTCACTGCTGTCAGGCAGAGAAAATTAGACGACAGAAGCTGTATTCAAATGTGATCCACGAACAGAACAAGAAGATAAGTAGGATTCCCTCTCTGTCGGCCAAGGACCCAGTGGGCAGTGACAATAAGGACACCGTTCCCAGGAGGAAGGTAAGAGAATCTCATTCTGAAAACATCAGCTTTATTTAATCCGTAAATCATATATTGCATGTCTTTCATCCAAAGTGGTTCACGTGTGTATATGTCATCATATTTTTATTTCATTGTTTTAATGTTTGTTTTTGTTTTTTTTTTCATTCTAATTGAGGTCATAATCTCTTATTGTTACTTTTTTAATCTCAAATAATCTTTCAATTTTATTTTGCCCAGGCTTTAGAATATGCCAAAAATATTGCAAAGCCCAAACCCCCTCTAAAGCCAAAGGATAGACCCAGAGAGCAGAACGTGAGCACGCGGCCTCAATATCCGCAGGAAATGGACCCATTCAATTTGGCCACTCTGGAGATGTTGAGACGGCACGAGGAAGAGAAATGTGCCGTGGCTTGCTTCAGAACCATTCATGCCATTTAATCTAGAGCCTTTATTCACTAAAAAGCAACATGTACATGAGTTATATCAATTGCACTTCTATAGAATCCCTATTTTTCCTTGCTTTAACTTTGTGTGTTGATTTTGTGTGTACTGTATGTGTAATACTAATCTTGCTCAGTTGCAAAGCACTGGAAGTGGAACAGGTGTTTAGCACATAATCCACTGCATACTCATTTTAAAAACAATTTTTCAATATAAAGAAATCTCGAATGAAATGCTGTGGGGTTTTGTTTGCATTATCCTGCTATTTTCACCTTGTTTCAATAGGTCTGTGCACAAGAGCACCAATCTCTTCAAGCACACCTGGATGCACCGTTAACCCAGTGTAACATGCCGTTTTCTGTCAGTTCCCAGCTATTAGTCTGATTATATCCACTTTCGCCTGCCCTTTTCTTTCACCGAGAGAAAAAAATAGGTCAAATAAGGATGACACTTTGAAGCCTCCCTTATTAGAGCCCACAAACTTGTTTTCTGTATTTTAAAGTGATAATTTTCCCCCTAAAACAAGCTCAAGCACCTATTTCTTTAATGGAAGCTTTAGATCGTTATCAAAGAGCTATTTACTCCTATGTAATATTTTAATTAGATTATAGCCTCTATTTAACCCATCATGTCTGCTTTGATACTCTGTGTTTTCAGTGTTAAGCCTCAGAGGCCAGGCTAATAAATGCTGGACCTTTTGAATTAATGAGAAATGCTGCCTTTCCAGACCGACTCTCCTTGCATCTTTTTTCACTCTCTCTCTCTTTCCTGCCATTGAAATCGGTTAATTGAAGGGGTCTCTCTCAACCGCACATGAAGGAGGTTGAATTAGCATCCCTTTTTAAGGATTGGGAGACTGAGGCAGGCTTTGATCTGTGAACAGTGCTGAAAGAGGCGGCAGGGCCCTGAAAATGAGCTGATGGCTCTGCTATTAGAGTAACATGCAGATGCGTCCATGTGTTGCAAAACGCTTAATCTTTTAATTGATCACCTTCCGCACGGCCTATTCTCTTGCAGTGTTTTATTTTCCCCGACTAAATCAGAATCACGTTTTGAAAACGGCATGAATTGCTTTTCAAAGGGTGGAAGTGTGCCACATATCCTGTTGGAGTAAAAAAAGAAAAGGGCTGTTGCCGCAAATGAATGCGATCTTCCCCTTGCTACACTTGTTAACATAAATATTTTATTTTCAAAAATTTCAGCTTTAGAATTATTTCGCAATAAATATTTCGTTATTTTTAGGACATCAGATCGCTCTCTGTATTGGACGGTAGGCTACATCAAAAAAAGTGCCCTACTACTATTGGCCTATTTTTATCACGTTGTTTAATATTTACACATCAGAAATATAACACATAAATCGGTTGTAAAACAATTGATCGCTACGAACTCTAAAAGGTAAAACAAATAAATAAATACTGACGGAAATTCCTTTTAAACATGCGTGAAAGTTATCGAGTAATTCACACACTGAAACTAAACTGCAACAAGTAACTTACACTGTTATTAGACTAATATAATGTAGGTTAAGTCTTTTTGTAAGTCGCCTAAAATTAAAAGGATTCTAACAGAACGCATGGCCCAGTGAGTCAGTATGGCATTTTAAAACTATTTAACATAGACCTACATGGCATATGAATAATGTTACAGTCAATAAAATATACAATGCGAGTTTAAAAAGGGCAAATTGCTGTATATCGATTGTCCAAGAACAATTCCAATATTCTCACGCCATACCTACATAAATAATATTTTCCACCGATTTCGAAAATATGCTCATACATTCAGACTCAAATCTCTGCTGCACGGTTGATTTCAGAACAGGGATTGGTTCAGTTAAAAACACGAACCACTGAGCACCATAATACTTAAAGTAAGTTAGCCCTATTATTTATATTTATGTGTCCAGTTTGTATAAATGATAAAGGGGGAAAAAAAAAATCAATGATGACAAATAAAGAGCAGAGCTAAATCATGCATTCATGCATCTGTATCTATGATGCAAGCAGTTTTTATTGACAACTCAATTGATTTTTCCATGTTAATTTTATTTCTTATTTGACTAATATTGCTCCTATATTGTTAGTGATAATGTTATTAATACTGTCGTTATGTAATAATATGGACTATTATTCGTTTCTCTAGTGTTCGGAATTGTGATAACCCGCAGCTTTCATGAATTTGAGGAAATTATGAATTATGAAAAAAAGACGTAGCTCGTTTAAGAATGGTCAGATAATTCCCTCAATGTACATTTGTTTATATACATTACTTGTTTTAACAAATGACAAGTCACAGTTTTAGAGTTCATAAATATGTCAGTCCACAACATGCCAACCAAGATCATCGTCCCGCGAAAGTGCTGAAAATGTCAAATGTTACACTTCAGTTGGAATGAAAATTAATTGTTACATCTTTCGAATGATTATTTATCAAGTACATAATCATAAATCTATTTACAGACTGTCAGTACATTACTTACCATTCATTCCAAATTTACAAAAATGGTCGTCAGACACAAAGCCATGACTATATTGTAATAATAATTATAATTATAATTATAATGTTGAATAGACACGCATAATTTTAATGTCCTTCAGCTGTCCAGAATTTTCTTAAGCGCTTGAACAGTAGGCTATATAACATTAGACCAACGCTCTCAAAGACTGAGCGCCGTAGCCAGTTCCACGCGCTCAGGTGTGGACAGATATCTCTGGATCTCGAACCTCTTCTCGAGTCCGGATAACTGTGAGTCTGAGAACACTGTTCTGGCCTTTCTGCGTCTGCAGTGCTTCCCTGGTAATTCGGGATGATGCTGAAATAACGCAGGCATCTGCATTCCTTTTGCAATGGAAACATAATGGTAATCATTAATAGCTAATAATAATTATAATTATAATTATAATGTTGAATAGACACGCATAATTTTAATGTCCTTCAGCTGTCCAGAATTTTCTTAAGCGCTTGAACAGTAGGCTATATAACATTAGACCAACGCTCTCAAAATAAAAATAAAAAAACTATATATAATTTCCTATCTAAAAGACTGTAATTAATATGTACACTTTTGTTCATGGGGGGTGATAATACTAAAGTAGATGTTCAGGAGAGCAAATGTCATCTTCAATATCGACATCATCTTCATTGTCGTCCAGCTTGTATCTCTCCGGACTCGTGCCGTTTTTACCGTCTGTACATTTCTCTTGCATTTCGCTCTCGCTCGTGTTCTCCAGAGATCTGTCTACATCATTTGGGGTTTTCTGGTCGTCTTGTGTTTTCCTCAGTTGTTTTTTATGCTTCATCCTCCGGTTTTGAAACCACGTCTTTACCTACGTAAGGCAAACGAATTATAAGCCTTAATGAACTTCTGATTCGTTTTTATAAAAGGTTTGTTAACACATGTAAGATCTTAAATATATATATAGTACTGGATCTCGAACCTTTTCTCGAGTCCGGATAACTGTGAGTCTGAGAACACTGTTCTGGCCTTTCTGCGTCTGCAGTGCTTCCCTGGTAATTCGGGATGATGCTGAAATAACGCAGGCATGTGCATTCCTTTTGCAGTGGAAACATAATGACAAACATTAATACATTTTGTTCAAATTTAGATTAAGCTTGCAGCAGCCTTGCAGAAAACTTTCCATGTTTATATTTCAGTCGCGTTTTAAATTTAACAGCGCAGGTGAATTCAAAACGGAAAGCGAAAAACACGTACAACATAAGTAAAAAAATATATATTTATTGTTTTAATCGAGCTGATTGTTTTTTTTCCCCCTGTAAATAAATAAATCGATTAGGAAAAATACAGATGCTGTTATAATCGACAGGTGATTTTAATAAATAAAAACCATGAAGTAGTCCCAATTACAGATAGTCGATAGTTTATTATTATTATTACCCAGAGAAAAAAACAAAACATGGTTCTTTGCTATAAGATCACGCGAATTTAGAATGTACAAATTCTAACCCTTAAAAATACAGTCGTGCAATTGAATGTAGTTAGTGATGGAACCATATAATATTTTGACTTGAATAAAACCAATTGATTTAAACACAAAGCAAATTTTAGGTTAATTGATATCATATTTGAAGCTTGTTTTTTTCCACTGTACCAATTTACCATACATTAAGGTTCAGTTTATAGAATGATTTCTAAAATATTAACTTGAATGACGTAGGCCTGTTTGATGTTTATGTTATAGCGGTCATATCTTCCAGTCATACAGCCATACAGACAAAATAAATGAATAAAAATATGCCACTTTATAAGCATACATCCAATAAATGCATATAATACGCACAATTTTCTTCACGTAAAGGCCTGAGTTTAAATTGCTACTTACCGGAGGTGAAAAAGTACGGATGGTGTTCAGGTTTGTGTAGCGGATGATGCGGATGAGGAGCCAGTATCGGTGTAGGCATAAGTGGATATCCATACTCTATAAGAGGCATCCGGGAGGCAAGACAGTTTGAAAAGGGCGAGGGAAACACCTCTCGCAAAGGTTTAGGTTTATGTAGTAAAATATCTTCAATGAAGAACGACGTTGACCTTTGAGCCGGCATCTGGGGGACCTGAGAAGTGTAGTTCAGATTCATCTCAAAACTTTTTCTTTTTTTTTTTAACGGACAATCCGTGGGGCTTTTGTTGCCTGTGTCGCAAACAAAATCACTCAGTTGGTCCCAGTCTTCAGGACCTTAAAAGCTGGAACGTAGTCTCGTTGGCAACCTGTGCACGCTGGTACAGGTACATTACTCTTTATTTTGGATCGAGACTGACAGCAGCAAATCAGGAAGTAGATTAGCACTCAACCAATGGCGCGACGGCTGGGCGGAGGATTGAACGACTTCTTTATGGATTAATTATGCAGGCGGCGGGAGGAGCGGCAGGGTCGCTCCCCGTGGTGCTGAAAAAGCCTCGCTACAAGAGCCCTGTCCCCGCAACAGTCACTCAGACATAAACCTGCACTTTCACTGTACACTGGCTTAAAAGGCGCGTGGACCTGTCAAGAATCTTAACAAAGAGCTGGCAGCATTTAAAGAATTCAGAATAATGCTCCGCACGCACCTGTTAGAATCCAGCTGAAACTTCGCTTACCACCGTTACAATTTAAACTCGTCATCGCGAGTTCTGTATTTAAGTGTTCTTTTGGATTGTTACCTCAAAAGTGTATAATAACCCAACACAACAACAAATTATTGAGGTTGGAATAAAAAAAAAATCGTGTTATGTATTTTAAGATGGGTTACAAATAAGCCTCAATTTCAGTCAGTTAAAAATGCTAACGATTTCAATGTTTATCGCAGTTCTGTATTTAAATCTACCTTCCGGATCGCTACTAAAATAACCAACTTAAAATAGTCATACAAAACAACTAATTATGTGTGAATGTAACCCAACGTTATACATTTTAAATGTTATAATGCCACTTCTTTCAGTTATGATCGTTACGATTTGAATTTTCTTCGCTACCCTTACGAAAATGAACTTGGTTTCACTACAAAGACAACAAATTAACCACAAATTAACCATGGTTTAGCGACACTAACCAAAGCTTAACCATGCTATTTGTAGTAAAACTATGATAATACAGCTGCAAAAAAAAAAAGGTTACACTTTTACTTTAATAATAGGCTACCAAAAAAATCTAAACGTCTAAGAGTAGTTCTGTATTTAACCATGGTTGCTCTAATATATAACCATAAAATGTTTAAATAACCTAACATAGGCTAACATCCAATTAGGAGTAAAAAACACACATTTAACCACTTAAACTCAACTGGGGGAAGTTGTGGCCTAATGGTTAGAGAGTCGGACTCGAGTCTCGTACCGGCAGGGATTGTAGGTGGGGGGAGTGAAGGTACAGCGCTCGCTTCCACCTTCACACGGTGTGTCACTGCTGTGTGTGTGCACTAAGAATGGTTCCTAGTATGGGTAACCATACTTGGCCACATGTCACATCACTTTTTTTTTTCACTTAAATAGCCTACTTTTGTGAAAAAGTAAAACTATCTTCTAAACGGCTGTGGTTCTCATTTCTTGGTGTTTCACGGTGTTTTCTTTTTTCATTTAGTCTATTGGTGAGGGAATGTGTAGGCTGTTTGGTATAGCCTAAATTTGTATTATTTCGTGTTACGGTACAGGGCAACAGGGCTTCCGTGAAATAGGATTTAATTTTAGATACTGAAATCTGCAAGGATACAAGTGTGCTTCAGTTTCGTCTCAACTGATGGAGCGGTAATTTGTTGATATCGTGTTGTCATCACATCTGTAATCACGGGGGCTAATGGTAAAAGTGTTTCATTATTGGCAGAAGTCTTGCAGCAATGCAATTAGGTAATTAGGTTGGACGTTAGAGCGGACGTAGTAATCCTCGACCGCAGGATTTCCATTTGATCAGATGGGTTAGAACAAATTAATTAGCCTACTGAAGTCAATTGGTCATGAAAATACAGTATTCCTGCAAATGTAAGACATGGCTTCATTAGTAGTGTTGGTGTATTCCAAGAAAACTGAATCTAAATCAAAATTACAAAACATCACAGAGTTGCTCAGTTTTAATGAGTTTCTAGTCTTTTAATAAGTATCTCTGTCACTCCTGAACGCAGGGGCGTCATGCACTCATTATTTTTGAGGGGGCACGAGGTGGGGTGTGGGTGGTGTGGGGGTCGTCATGTGACACAGCAGCCACAACTTTATTTGTTTTTTCCTTTTTATTCGAAACATCCCCAAACGCATCAACTATATCATGAAATATCTTGATTCTCACCTTTATAGATTATGTTGATCTATAGTGGGCGATGGTCAAAGTAACCTATAACCTATAATCTACTAACTATGCATAAAAACCTGTCTGTTTACTTAAATAACAGATATGGGTGTCATGCCATAACATATTTTTAATACGACTGAGTTTATATTTACTAATATGAAGTTAACATTGAAAGTTAATGTGAATAAAAACATTGCAAGTTATGCTACTAATCATAGCACTTTCATTGTACAGAAAGAGAGCAAATAACATTTACATTATTAAAGAACATTTTCACTGACAGTCTAGTTCAGGCACTCTCAAAAACTCCCATTAAAATCACTGAAGCTGTTTACACTATGAAATTAATATCTTACAGATTCGTACACACATTTGCACTTTGTTGTTTCTGACAAGAGAATGCGCCAGAAAGAGGTATTCAGTCAGCGAGCGAGTGAACAAAACGCCGGCATTTTAGCCATGACTCATCTGAAAACCTCTGATTGGTCATTGCATTCATAAGCTCAACAGCATCATGTGTGATTGGCTAATGCGCAGTGCTGTGAAAATATAGGCTTAGATCTCTGCCACAATTCTGCACGCGAAAGATCATATTTTGAGCGCACAAAAGTGCATTTTGCACACACGCGATCTGAGTTTTGAAGAGAAAACGTTCGTTTCGCAAAGAAAAAAGTATTTCGAGCGCACGAAAATCAATTTAGCATTTACAATAAGTTTTTGGATGTGTGCAGACCTTCTCTTTTGCGCCTGCAACATTTCACTAGCTTGCTCACCTGATGCCCGCCCTCAGTTCTCTCGAAATGCCAAGAGCTCGCTTGCTCAACACAACCCAGCGTTACTTACAATATGCCATAATTCCAGCCAATCAGAGACACAGGCTGCTAAATTCTGATTGGCTGCCTTGACAACCACTCACAACATTTCTTGCATTACCTCGACAGCAGAAGAGGAAAAATACAGTGCATGCATAATTATTATGCAAGTTGATATTCAATTCTTTTGCAGTTAACATGCATCTTTTCTTCTCCACATGTTTTTGACTGACCCTGCTGACCCACTGAGCATTTTGCTGTCCAATGGTTATGCATTAACTTTGCAATTTCTAGTTTTGTATTAGTTTTGAATATTTCTCATGAGCAATTAATAATTTTTGACTTTCAGTCTGAGTTAAATCTCTTTTTTTGGCTCATTTTATCTGTAAAAGAAAATCTGCTTAATTATGCACACCTGAATATAAGACATTTTTCACTTCCAGCCTTCATGAATAATTATATATCAATTATAAATGATTAAATACAAGATTAATAGTAGTTATTAAGATTGATGTCGTTTGGAATTGGTAAAATGTGCTTGGAAAAAAATATGATCAGAATATCAACTTGCATAATAATTATGCATGCACTGTATTTTTCCTCTTCTGCTGTCGAGGTAATGCAAGGAATGTTGTGAGTGGTTGTCAAGGCAGCTTATCAGAATTTAGCAGCCTCTGTCTCTGATTGGCTGGAATTATGGCATATTGTAACGCTGGGTTGTGTTGAGCAAGCGAGCTGTTGACATTTCGAGAGAACTGAGGGCGGGCATCAGGTGAGCAAGCTAGTGAAACGTTGCACGCGCAAAAGAGAAGGTCTGCACACATCCAAAAACGTATTTTAAATGCTAAATTGATTTTCGTGGGCTCGAAATACTTCGTGCCTCAGGAGGGCTTACAATGACTTACAAAGATACATAACAGCTACAAGTGTATGCACTACTTACTTTATGCAAGCACTATATGATAAATCACTATACAGGATTTACCCTATTATACTTTATCGACAAGCATCAGGCTGTCTTTGAGTTCACATGAACAACAGTTAAGGTCAGGGGCGATTCTATGATTTTCATTCAGCCCCCAATTAGGGTAATAATAAAAAATAATAATAAATATCTAAATTAAAACAATGTTTGACTAATAGGGATGGTTTACTAAACTTATTGCAGTATTCCACTGTATTGCTTAGATAGGTATAACATTTGAGTAGGCTACTGAATAAGCCTTCCTGATCTCACAGACACACCTGTTTACTGTAGTTACAAACACAACATTTTACTGTTTGCTTTTCTAGTACAACCCTGTTTCTTTAGCTCAAGTATGCAAACCTCTTTGCACATGCACTGTAATAT
>NW_015542355.1:387449-388224 GCF_001515605.1 Sinocyclocheilus anshuiensis
AAAAAAAATGTTTGACTAATAGGGATGGTTTACTAAACTTATTGCAGTATTCCACTGTATTGCTTAGATAGGTATAACATTTTAGTACTGAATAAGCCTTCCTGATCTCACAGACACACCTGTTTACTGTAGTTACAAACACAACATTTTACTGTTTGCTTTTCTAGTACAACCCTGTTTCTTTAGCTCAAGTATGCAAACCTATTTGCACATGCACTGTAATATGTATTATATTGAAAGTTAAATTTTCAAATGAAAATGGCAACGCGATCGTTTCATAAAGTATGCGCTTTCATTTTTGCTGGAGGAAACAGCTGTAGTGTGATGAGGAAACGCAGCGAAATTTTACAGTAGATGGGGAACCGATTGCTCCCCCATGATATTTTGTAACCTGTATTTATGACAAAGAACTGTACAGTTGCAGATATTATCAGTGGCGGCTCGTCAGGGGAGGCACAGCTTCCCCATAATTTTGAGGTGAAAATGGGAGGAGGACGATTTAATGTTAATAAAATTCACAATTCAACGTTTATATTTTTTCTACGAATCTTCGAGTTAACATGTACTAAACATGAGTGGAATTTCCACCGCAGCGCCCCCACACCTTGATGCTCATGACAAGAATAGCATGTATAGTTAGTTATCTTTATTGAAGTGAATTAGGTTTAAATCGCCGTCATGCATGAATGAATGCTATTTTTGCAATTTTACACATAATAATCCACGATGATCACATTACACAAAACTGAAATTGCACGTCAAAATAACACATTGT
>NW_015542355.1:388343-388513 GCF_001515605.1 Sinocyclocheilus anshuiensis
TCACCACCCAGTGAGACACTTTTTTTTGTGGAAGGGTGCTTTTTATTTCACGTCTTTTGAACCGAAGGACGAAGGACAAAGCTGAGTACAACGATAGAGCTTGAAAGATGAAAGACACATTTTTATATAACTCCGACTGGATTCGTCTGAAAGAAGAAAGTCATATACGC
>NW_015542355.1:389621-401378 GCF_001515605.1 Sinocyclocheilus anshuiensis
GTTTTGAATATGGATATTTTTCTTACAAAAACGCATCGATTCGCTACAGGAGGCCTTTGTTCACCACCCAGAGCTGTGTGAGACACTTTTTTTTGTGGAAGGGTGCTTTTTATTTCACGTCTTTTGAACCGAAGGACAAAGATAGAGCTTGAAAGATCAAAGACAATTTTTAATATAACTCCGACTGGATTCGTCTGAAAGAAGAAAGTCATATACACCTAGGATGCTTCGCGGGTGAGTAAAACACAGCATAATTTTCATTTTGCGGTGAACTAACCCTTTAAGGGGAGCCCAGCTCCCCCTAGCTCCCCCGTAGTTCGCACCCTGGGCATGACGCCTCTGCCTGAACGCATGCAATTATCTTTTCAGATTTATAAGTTTGTAGTTATTTGTAAAGAATTTATAAATATAGTCTACATAATGATATACTTATAAAAGTAGCTAAATCAGTTTAAGCATAAACTAACACTATTTTAGTGGGGTTTATATTAATCTCAATGCAATAAATTCTACGCAATAAATTCTAAAAAACAAATTGACTCTAAAGTAAATTTCTCAACGATGTTCAGGTATGTTTTACTGACACACATGATAAAAAAAATCGATTTAAGAAAATGATTCCGTGCAGATTATATGCAAATTTGCTAAATCTTTAACTGAATTCAACAAAACAGGCCTACCTGTCACATGTCTGTTTATTAAACGAATTCATGTGATTTTGCAGCACTGTAATTGAAACTTTTTATTAACTGCACCTGCACTCCACACTGCTAACGAATCATGGTAACAAGTTGCTTTTATGTCAAAACGCGAAAGTAAATGTACTAATGGTGATGGAATCGCCTTTACTTGAGAAGTCGATAAAACCCACACCCAGAGGCAGTTAAGCAGCTTTTAATAGCCATTTAATCAAGTGAAATTGGGAGACGGCAGGATTAAACTAAACTAAAATAAAATATATATTTTTAAATGATTTAGATTTTATTATTAAATATTAACCTTTAATAAAAGTATTAAATATCATTTAATATTGCAATAATTTTTTAACACTACATTACAATTTCCATGTTCCATAAATTGCAGGTTAATTTAACACAATAACAAAAGCAAACAATACAATAACACCACATCCACAAAATAAGTGACATTTTTATTTCTCTATGATTACATGCAACAACTCGTTGTAAACACTCATCATATCATATTTTAAAAAGCATTAATATGACAAATTATTTCATATTTCAAGGTTATATATGAAGCAAGAAGAAAGGCAACTCACATGAGACGAAGAACAGAATGCCTGCAGCAAAGGTTTTATCAAACCTGTCAAAGGATGAGTAGTGGATGAAGGCCATAATACCGATGATGATGCCAAAAAAGCAGACCAACAGAGACAAGATCATGAACGCTCGTGTAGCATCCCAGTATGCTGTGAACACACACACACACACACACACACACACACACACACACACACACACGTCAGAAGGTCAAAGGTCATGTTATCACCAGCTCATTTGCACATACATGACTGTTAAAATTGAAATAAAATATAAAGAACTATAGGGAACAACATCAACTTAAAAAAAAATCCAATCTAAATTTCTTCTTTAAATGTCTTGCCACTCTGACTATAAATCTCACCAATGCTGTCGGTGTGCGTGAAGCATTTTCCGGGCATGCAGTATCTCCACAGCCCCTGATGCATGTAGTTGTTTGAATGACGGTATTGCATCCAGTAATCTGTTACTGTGGAAACAATCAGGAGTATATTGCCCACTCCTGCACAAAACAGCCCTCCTCCCATGAAGCTGTACATTCTGCACCTACAGACAGACTAAAAACAAAGGCACACAAACATTTATGGTCGCAAATACAATCAGACATATGGGTACATGAATTAATGCACACACACATAAAGGTCAGGGTTACGTTAGCATCAAGAGACCGGTGTAGACTCCTGCACTATTGAGACATGTAAGTGTCTGTAATTGCATTGTAATGAACACATTACTTCCTTTGAGTGAGCTGGGAGGTCAGTATCAGGAGGCTACTGTCTCGCACTCTCTCTTCTTTTCAGGTTAAGGCTAACAGAGCTATCAGGTGAACTGGCTGGAAGAGTTTGCAATTATAGTAAATAGGACAATGCTTATTCAGAAAAAGCATTGGTGCTATATATCAAGTTTTTGAATTGATGTGATTTAAATTCTATTTGCTGGGGTGTAATTGACTCATTGCCATTAAAATATTGACAAATATTTTACATTTATGAATGTATGGACACATACATGGACACAGAAAAAGGTAACAACAGTTTTTGATAACCATTCAGTAGAGGGCGCCATATAGTTCAACGTCTAATTGTTTAAAAAAAAAATTGTTAACTATTTGGTGACTTAGAATATGTTCAGGAACACTAAAGATAAAGAAAATGTAATTTTAATTGAAATGAAACTTCATCATTAGTATAAAATCATTTAAAAATCTTTACATATTTTCTAAATGAGTGTAAAAATGTGTTTACGTAAAAAGGTTCTGACAGTCTTTTATAATAATTTATTAATAATAATAATTTTTAATTATTAAAATATTTGAATAATTTTCAGAAAGTATTTATATGTATTTTATATAAATATACCGTACAATTCAATAGAAAAGTCCATAAAAATATGCCACAATGTACTATGAAATAATTTTATATGTAGATTTTTTTTAATAAGTGTTATTGAATTATGCATTTCATTCCAGTGTTGTGTAATACCCGCAAACTTGACGGAAAATGTGGTCGTTTTCTGTCAGGACATTGTCCTGTTTTTCTACATTTTTGTTTTTCAGTGTATTTAAAAAATATTTTCAACTCAATTTTCAATTTTAATCCATTATAAATCATTTTTCTGAATCCTTTGAAATATTTGTTCTATGGAAATATTTGTAACAGTTTTCTGAGCAGTTAACACTATTGAGTTACACCTGACAGATGTTCATGTAATCACTGTATTCTTGGAGGGTTTTCCAAATAAATATTGAGGAAAAACAAACAATAGCCAAACACAAGAAATCAGTCATCAAAGGTCCACTGTTCCAACAAACAATCTGATAATCTAGCTATTAAAAGTAGTCACACTTACCTTTATCAAACCCCTAAATGAAGTCTAAATAAAATATGCCAGGGCCCTATAATGGCTGTACAGGCAGCTTTCCAGCAGCTCTTAGCACTAGCGTTTAGCGGGTGAATAGAGCGAACGGGGGAAAGACCAAGCGGAGCGCTGAAACAAAAGAGCAGGCAAAAAACACAGCCAATCAGCTAGAGCTAGTTTTGTGAATTTGGAATCTGCTGAAGAAACAGAACTATCTACAAATCCTGATGACTGGAGGCTTTCCATTGAGCGGACGCCGCTGACCGCCCTTTAGTTGGGAAGAGACCGAGCGGAAAATCTGGAATGCTGTTGGGCCTAACATGGAACAATTCAATTTTCAAAACAAAATTTGAATTTTATTGTGTGCTTTCATGTTCTGCTAATATCTAAACATATGAAACTGTGTTCTGTTTCATATAAATTTGCAGGTTCTACTAGAATATCCTATATGATTTCCACTCAAAACTTTTTAAAACAACCACAGTGCAAGTTTGAGGAGTTCTTCCATGTTCACTATCTAATTAAAGTGATCACGCAAGACAAATGAAATTCAATCAACAGGCTTGTTCTATAAGCTGCTATAAAAGCAACTGTAAAATTAATAAATGTAAATGTTCTCTTCAAAATAATCAGCTATTATAAATGAAATATGAATAACCAAAGCATAATTCATCCATGTTTGCTGTCTGAGCCTTTCACAGGTTTACGCAATATGCTAAAACAGCTCTGATTTTCCTCAACATTTGAGTCAAACTTACAACCACCCTATCGAGAATTAGCTTAGCTTTGCTTTCCCTCGCCCTTATGTGTGTTAGAGTTGTTTTCTCCTCCAGAAGGGTTCCTCTCCCATCTCCCGCACATGGTCCCGAAGATGAAAGGACCACAGTGGATCCATTACCTGCATTAGAGCAAGTTGTTCGGACCAATTGACGACTACAAAATGGAACAGGAAAGGGTTTTTTTCAAAGATGTGAGTGCCGTACTTACGTCTAACTTCATTTTTATAGACCACCGCCTATTTTGTTCCATTTCAACTGAGGCAGCAGAGGGGCATTTGATATCATTCTGGGCTATCAAAGTGTACAATATGTCTCAGTGAGAGTGAAGCATTTCTTTCTCAAATGCAGCTGGCTTTTCAGAAGATGAATTTGTTATGACACGTGTATTAAAGCAAACATTAATGATAACAAATGTCTAGCTACTCTGTGGATGCATGGAAATAAAGAATAATCCTAACAGACCTTCAAAGGATTCTCAGTACCTTTGTGGGCCAGTTACATGCAGTTGCATGACAGATGGAAAAAACCCCGCAATGCCACTAATGCTAACCTCAAGCCTTGTTCTATCAAATTGTATGGATTTATTTTTAATGCTGTCTTTATTGTAGAAAATGGCATGTATAGACAGATAGACATAGACTGCATGTAAGTATAGAATAAATAGACAGACAAATGCACAGACAGACAGTTATAGGAATGATGGACTGTTTGGATAGCTAGCTAGCTAGCTAGCTAGTTTGCTAGATAGATACATAGACAGACAGACAGACAGACAGACAGACAGACATAGATAGATAGATAGATAGATAGATAGACAGACAGACAGACAGACAGATAGATAGATAGATAGATAGATAGATGGAACTCCTTCGGTTTACTCTTAGGTCAAAAGGATATTGAAATAATTTGTGTTTCCAGCATCTCTCTTTCAGTAGCTTGCCCTTTCATAATGGTAGAAAACACAAACCAGTGTTCAGCCCTGACTCCTCCAACATAATGCACACTGCCTGAGAAAGTCTTTGAATCCTTTAAGCTGCCAGGCGCATCCCGCTAAATGCTTAAATCAACTCTTTAGAATTTAATTTCGCAGCCTTCGGTTGGCTAATTTGTATGGCAAGTGCTTTCAACATTTTCCCAGCATTTAAGCGGCTGCCTTAATCAAAAGAGCATGCAGACGATTCTCCCTCCCATTCCTGCTCCACAGCACTGAGTATGGAATAAAAACCCTTCCACTTAACCACTTAGATGAATATATCAAAAAACTAATTTGTCATTTTAATTGCATGATTTGAAGAGACGCTGCCTCACTTTGCCTCTTCCATTTTGCTAGATTTTCAATGTGAGCGCACATTAGATTGATCTATGAAAGACAGCAGAAATCACAACATTTATGTCTTTTCATTTTGCCGTAATTAGATAATTGAAATTCCTGTCACTGTCTATGCACTTTTGCAAAACACAAACAGCACACAGATCATAGACGGAAGAGATTGCTTTTTTTGCTCTTTGCGTCCTCCTCTTTGTTTTTTGTTTTTTTGTTTTTTCAAGTTACTTTTCCCCTCCGTTGTTTTGATTTTTTTTTCTTTTCACCAGAGCCAATCACTCACTCCATCTCCTGAAGCCAGAAATAGCACAGTGCATGTCCATTTTGTTGAGATTTACCATCCCCATTAAGTGATTGCTAGCTGAAATGACAGGGCACCTCTCTCTTGATACACTCCGAGAAACCCGGCTGGCTCATATTAAGGACACATTACTCGAGCCCATTTTCATCCAGCTGCAAGGATATCCATTAAGGTGCCTCACAACCCTACATTTTTTCCATTTTCTCTCTCACCAAACTTGACTTCACATATTATTCCCTGCTCTGTTTTGTCATTTGCAGTGACAAATTATATCAGGGCAAGGCTATCTCTCTCAATGTTTTCCCTCCCGACAGAGCAATTTGCCGTGACCGATTCTGAAGTGTCAAAATGGACACATCATTAGACCTAACTATGACTGTTGGATGGTTCTCCTCAGAAGTTTTTCAGAGTCTGCCAGTGTTATGAAATCATCTCGCAAATGGACATCTCAGGAGTTCATGTAGGCCTGCCGAACCAATTAGGTCAACACCTTTAAAAAAAAAAAAATAAAAAAAATAAAAATTATATATATATATTATATACTGTATATCAAGCACAGACAATTTAAGTCAACAAAACAATATATATATATATATATATATATATATCAGGCAGGAGTCAGGCAGAATGCTAATTGCCTAAATAGCTATTTGGTTATTGTTTAACCTTATTCAATTAACATGGCCTAAGTGACTTTCAGCAGAATGAAAAGCTGTTTCAGAGGAAAAGTAAGTAATTATATTTTAATTAAATATTTCAAAGACAAACATTTTTATTCCATAGAATAACAGATGCATCATTCACAATAAGACAACATGAGTATATGATGACAGAATTCTCATTTTTGGATGGAAGTCTATTTTAGTTATAGTATATATATAGTATATATATGAGTATCATATTTGATACATCAGGATTTTATGGATCATATAGTATAAGAGAATATGGAGCTTACACTCGAGGAGAAAAAAAAAAAAAGTTTTAGTAAGTCACCCAAACTAAAAAAAATATAAAATTTGATGCAGTTGCTGATATTTGTTATGGCCAAAATGTATGATGAAATTCTGATAGCTTTAGATTTACATTATAGCTTTACATTTACAACACAAATTAATGAGATCTTTATACTACAATACATACAAAACATACTATCTTTATACTACAAGGCCTTTTGCTTGCTAGAAACGTGTAAACTATCAAACAGACTACAAAAGGCATGTAGTAGATTGTGTTCAACAGGTTTTTTCATCAAAGTTAGGATCATGTTGATAATTTAGAGGCCTTAGAAACTTCAGATATGATGTAGGCTTTATAGGGTTGATATGCATATACCTTTATATGACAATATATTCCTGTGCAACTGTTTAGAGGCAAATCAAATAAAGGACATTTGACTTCACACTGAAACAACAAAACAGATGCTTTCAAACATTCAAACACACAAACAAATGCAAAAGATCCAACGCGGGCGTTTGGCAACACAATCACCTTAAGAGCCGGCTCTGCTCTGAGCACGCTCCCCGTCGCGTTGACATTCTCATTGCACTTTACCCATTAATTCTGCCATTGTTGTTTCTGAGGTCTCATGGGGTCCTACAAGCGACTCAATAAGCAGTGCTTAACCAGCCTCCTATGTCCATTCAGCTTCAGTTAACCCAGACACAGAGTACAGTCAACAAACCCAAGCCACGTCCCTGCTCCCGGTCAAAAGTCTTTATCACCATGTAATTGTATGAGTCGATCCCAAATAAGCAAATCAAAGCTCGACCTCACTCAGCGCCTCACTTTGCATCACAAGGACGAGCGCCCGACATCGACTCCCGTCGAGGGAGACATGTTGCTAATTGAGTTCTCACTGGTCATTTGATCCCCCTAAGTGAACAAGAAGAAAAAGGGTCTTGGGTCTCATCTGCTGGCGTAGAGCGCCGCGTAATCCAGGGAGGTTCAGAGGTGACTCAGGGTTACGGAATCACACTGCTGCCCTTTCAGCCGGCACCACGCAAAGACCGATGACCTTTCTTTCAGCTAACGCCCAATGCCACGCAGAGTCATTGCTTTAAAAGCACTCCCTTGCTGGGAAAAGGAAAAATGCATGGCACAGGTTCTCATAAAAAACGTTACAACTAATAAAGCATTCAAACATTTATGGAGAGAATCGTGGCACATCAATAACTTTTTTTTTAGTGCATTGATTTTTATTTTGTCTGTATGGATTGGCTCTTGATGAGAAATACACAATTCTACACTTCCATAAATTTGGGCATAATGTGAAACAAAAGCCAGGTCCAAACAGCAATAGGTTACTGTTGTAAACTAAAACATCCTTCTACAAAAAACAATCACGCTCCAGCTGGCTCTGTGAGTAAAGAGTGCTGCAGAATGACATTTTTGTGTGCCAAAACCCAGAAACAAGTTTAGCATCTAGCATTTAGCACTTTCGGTTCCGTCATACTGAAGTCAGTGGGTTTTTGGTCAAATGGCTGAAATAAGGTCTGTGATTAACATAAGGTCAAGATATTTTAACGTTTTATTTTTCATCATAAAATACATCAGTAATATGCCTCATCGAAGTAATATGATGTATTTCTCATCGGGTGATGCTAACTTCTGGGTTGGCCTACAAAAATATACTGAAGCGTTACAGCCCGTGGCCCAGCAAAGTGAGCACTCTCTGAGTTAATTCAGAGCGCTGTGATCTCATTTGTCCTTCACTCCCACTTTTGTCTAGGTCAGAAAGGAGGGGTGTTCATGGGTCAGCAGATACATTCCGGTGAAAAGCTTGAGCCAGGGGGACCCTCTTTTTCTCTATCTCTATATGACCATGTTGTGCTCAACAACTTAGACCTCCACATTTAGCCTGTCTGAGCCTCACACTTGCAAAATCACACAAGGGCAATGGAAAAGTGCCATGGGACATGAAGGCTTGCTTAGCGGCTTCCTATTTGGACCTGAGGCAGATGAATAGATATCACAGTCACTGTTGAAGCAGGCCTTTTACCAGTTTGTTGTTAGTCATATTAGCTGTGTCCAATTTCGGCGGCTGTGTCCTCCGAAGGGTCGCATTTGTCGGTTGCATACATCATTGAGGTGGTCTCATTTAAGAAAAGTAATGGTATACAATTTACTGATATTCCTTGTGTGGTGCAAAACACTGTAATTTCTTTCTTACTCTTCAATCTAATGGTTACTTTTCTTAAATGAGACCACTTCGATGACGTATGTAACCGACAAATGCAACCTCCAGAGGATGTAGCCTCAGAAATGAAGGTTCAAACTTTTTCAACCAGTTAAAACCTGTAATTTTATTGTTTTGCTATTATGGGTGACATATTGTAGGAATCCTACCACAGTGGAGGGATTTTGTCAAATCAGAGAATCATTTGAGCTTGTTGTCTAATTTAATTTGAAAGCAACAAGACAAAACAAGATCTCTTATGAAACAGAGTAATACATCTTTTTCTAAGGAGAAAAATCTGAGAAGTAATACGTTTTCGCAAAAGTATTTTGTTTTATCTATATACATATGTACTGTCTATACAAACAGGGGCCAGTTGCATAAACCGCTTAGACTAGTCTTAAAAAGTTAGTCATCTATTTATTTTTAAGACTGGTCATACATTTTTAATTTAGTTATAAAAAGAGAGAATGGTCTAATTTGAATCCAAAAAGTAAGTCTGATTACCTCTTGGCTAACTATATGGTCAAACAATTTTAATATATATTTTTTTATATAATGGCTATGTTTATGCAACTGGCCCCAGTCTGTAAGATTACTTTTATTTTATTGTATTTTTTTGCAAGAAATTTTATAAAGCAAATATTTTTTTGCAATTTATTCACATTCAATTGATTTTGAATTGACAGTAAAGAGTTATGTAACCAAAAAATAAATAAACAAATAATAATAATAATAATAAAATAAAAATTGAAATAAATAATGTTCTTCTAAATCTTCTGTTTATCAAAGAAATGTAGCAAACTTTCCACAAAAGCTAATAAGCTTTTTAACTGTTTTCAACAATGATAATAATAAGAAATGTTTGAGCACCAAATCAAATTAAAATGATTAAATTATTTCTAAAGAATCATGTGACACTGAAGTCTGGAGTAATGACTGGAGAAACTTCAACTTTGCCATATTGTAACATTTCACAATATTACCGATTACTGTAATTGTGTTCAAATAAATTGCATTGGTGAGCATAAGATGTAACATATATGTAACAATATAATCATAGTATATATATATATATATACTGTATATATATATATATATATATATATATATATATATAAATATAAAATATAATATTACATATTATACATGTAACATGTATACAGTCTCAAATGGATGACGACATCACTGAATCAACAATGAACTGACTTTAACTGATAATCTGACTTTTAACTTTTCTATTGTCCTCTTCTATTGTTTTCTATTGTCCTCTTGCATTATCAGCACACGTTTTTCCTGTTTAATGCTGTAAAGCTGCTTTGACACAATCTGTATTCTATAAAGTGCTATATAATTAAAGCTGACTTGATTTGACTTGACATTCTTATATGTGTACACGCACAGTATATATGTGTAAGTTAAAAAGAAAAGCAACCATCGCTGCATTTTAACAGTTTTGTACATGTGTGTCCTTCATGGTCTCCAGCTTTCCACCGTTCTATATGAGAGAATTAAAATAATAAACAAAAATAAATTCACTTACGAATTGCCTAACACTGTTGATGACTAACTTATTCCCCATTTGTAAGCGTCACCTACTGTTAGCGGCTAATTAAGCGGCTTTAATTTTTAATTAATTGCCTTAATTTTTACACTAATCTACAACCCAAGTCTCTGTCAGTCATGAAACGACGGCTGCTAAAGCACAAATGTGCCACTTTACCACGAGTCTGGGCAAGCAGACGTTAATTAGCCTGTTCATAGAGCAATCTCTCATCAGCTCCCCCACCCCCACAATCCTCTGAGTCGCATGGGCTGCACTTCCTTATTACACGTATTGACTCTCAGTTCAACAGAGGAAAAAAACTTCTTAATGGACTCTGAAAGAGGAGTCATTTACAAATGATGACTGCATTATTAAATTGAAGTGCCTACATGGAAGTTTAAATGTAAGTGGAAGTGCATTTTAACCTGTCTTTTGGAGATGCTATTCAGCCCATTCATGTCAGGGTCATGCAGGCCTCACTGCTAATAAACCCACGGCGGAACAGAAGTAACCCTGTTAGGCTATTTGGCTTTATTGCAAATTGACACATAATTACAGAAAAGATAAAGAATCCTCAGTCATTACTGTTCAGTAATCAGTGCTGGGAAGGTTACTTTGGAAATGTAATAGGTTACAGATTACAAGTTACCCTATTTAAAATGTAATAGTAGTGTAACTTTTTCAATTACTTTATTAAAGTAATGTAACTGATTACTTTTGATTACTTTTCTACATTTCTAATGAATGTTTATTTGCAACTGTTAATCATTTTCAAACATTTACACCATGCAGGGTTAACCTTACAGTAGTGCTCAACACTGTCAGACTTTCAAAATCTTCATCACTTGAATTAAGATGATCAAATTTGAACACATCCACCACAAAATCAGACTTTAGTACCGCCTTTTACTTTGAGATTGATCTGAAGTTCAATGCAGATTTAAAATCATAAGAAATAGTTAATAGATAAGAAATCTTTGCATAACTACAGGAAACACAGCATCTAACAATGGTTTGGAAAAAATAGTTAATAAAAAAAATAAAATAAATAAAAGCATATACAGGTGCATCTCAATAAATTAGAATGTCGTGGAAAAGTTCATTTATTTCAGTAATTCAACTCAAATTGTGAAACTCGTGTATTAAATAAATTCAATGCACACAGACTGAAGTAGTTTAAGTCTTTGGTTCTTTTAATTGTGATGATTTTGGCTCACATTTAACAAAAACCCACCAATTCACTATCTCAACAAATTAGAATACTTCATAAGACCAATTAAAAAAAAATTAATTTAGTGAATTGTTGGCCTTCTGGAAAGTATGTTAATTTACTGTACATGTACTCAATACTTGGTAGGGGCTCCTTTTGCTTTAATTACTGCCTCAATTCGGCATGGCATGGAGGTGATCAGTTTGTGGCACTGCTGAGGTGGTATGGAAGACCAGGTTTCTTTGACAGTGGCCTTCAACTCATCTGCATTTTTTGGTCTCTTGT
>NW_015542355.1:402606-405232 GCF_001515605.1 Sinocyclocheilus anshuiensis
CTTAACATTCACCGACAATAGTCGATATCGCGTTTTGATTCAAGTGTACTGACCTACTTTTGATTTATTCGTCCAAAATGTGGTATATTCCGTCCGCGTTAGGCTATAGGACTTCCGTTTTTATGACTGGATTCTACGAACCAGTCTGTGTTTTCCGCATCGCGGAAATTATAGGGCCGTATGTCTCAGAGTAGTCGGTGCAATTTGGGAAAGAAATCAATTAAATCTGTATGTGGATGTGTGTAAATATTCAAATGTAATCCCCTTTGTAATCTTTAACATTTTCATAAGTAACTGTAATTTAATTACACAGTTTTTCTTAGTAACTGTAACTGGTTACAGTTACATTTATGTTGTAATTAAATTACGTAATGTAACATGTAACTAGTTACTCCCCAACACTGTCAGTAATACATATATATATTCTAGGTCTATCTGGGATGAGCAACAGCAAAATTAGCTTTCAAGTGAGCCGAGCTGCAGTTAAGCTATTTTTTAATTGTCCCTTTTTAAAATATATAATACATTTCACTTTCGCATATCTAAACCTTATAAAGTGTTTTTCCGACTACCACAATTTACTACAAATTATGATTTGGTGATTAAAGCGTTTAAAAATCGACAGGGAGGCGAACACTGGCAGTGGTAAATGCACGAGGGTGGAAGTTTCTTGCAGCCCTATTGAGCTACTCAGCACGGCTTTAAAGGCAGATAATGAAGAAATGGAAAATGGAGCACAAATTGACCCTTTCACAGCGTGCTCCAAACATTTGTATGGGTACCTGCGGAGGCCATCCCACTTCCCATCAATAAAATAATTTAAGAACACATTATACTCCTTTAAAAGTTCCCATTTGTCTGACCAGGTGATTTTTAAAAGAGCCTTCGGATTAGAGACACCCTGCCTCAGGTACTTTTAAATCAGAACACAATCAATATGACTTAGCCAAAGCTTTGTTTAAATGAATATTGTAAAAGAAATGCAGGTGATTTTGATAGAATTTTCCCTCTTTTGAATTTCAAGTCAATAGAAGAAAGAGTGGCAATAGATTTTTTTCCCCTGGAGATATTTTATTCATGGGTTGAGGTGAAAGTCGCCCTTTTTTTAATGGGAACATCTTGTAGTTTCTTGTAATTGAAAATACAATAGAAAAATACACAACAAACGAGGTCAAACAAACATGTGAGCATTTCTTGTCTTCATCTCGCAGTACAAGACAAACTCTCCGTCTCTAATCTATGCATGATATTCCTTTTCATGTATGTTTTGCAAGTTCTGGATTGTAAAAACTGAAAAAGGCGCACAAATCAAAGATAAATGGACATCAATAGCCTATTTTTCATTCCGGATGTGATCTGACAGGTGGTAGGGTTTGGAAGTGTGTATTCGAGCGCGTGTGAGCGTACGTGTGAGTGTGTATGTCCAGAGTCGGGCTCTGGGCTGCGCTACGCACTAGTGATTTGGCATGTTAGTGAGTGTGTTGTGCCTAATCAGACAGAGGGGCCACCGTAATGGAGAGAATACAAGTGGAATCACAGAAACACACACAGCGGCAGGGCGACAGTAATACAACTAATTCCTCCTCTGTCTCAGCTGCCGCGCAGAACAAAATGGGGTCAAGAAAAGGTGCAGGCAGCTTCAAATGAACAGCTGTTCTCTGCTAACTGCGTGGAGCGGCAAGATGGTGACATACCAAAGCACCGCCATCAGCCCCTCCCTCGCGCATCAATGCAAAAGTATGTATGTTCAAATAAGGCCAGGACCTCTGCATATCTCTCCAATTCTATAGTTAATAATTTCTGACGCCTGCCCATCATCACCAGGTATGTGTCTGGAAACACTCAATATAGGTAGACAATGATATGCAGTCAGATTGCTTTTGGTTGCCCATGTTGTTTGGTTGGGAGGGGGGTTATATCAGCAATTGCCTATTACATTACCTTGCAGGCAAATAAGGAACCTGCCTGCGCATAGGAGAATCTTGGAATGGGATACGATATCTTTTTAGTCCTAGCAATCATAAGACAGACAGAGTTTAATGGAGTAACGAAACTGTGAGATTTGTGAGATTCAAAAGGACAATGCAGCCCATGTCATACTCCTGTTTGAGGTATATGATGGTTTGGGTTCATGAAATTGCTCGCTACATGAATTTTGATATTTTGTTTTGATGTTGTAGTTATGGTACATAGAGGCAGCAGAGAAAGATGGAATGGGCTTATTATTTATTTTTAATGAGACAAAAAACTTTAAACAAATTAAATCATTTTTTATTTTATTTTAAATGACCTTATTAAACAGCTACTTGTAGTTTTATTGTCTCATTTAATTTCCTTTTTTCTTTTCTTTTTTTTTGTGACATATAAAGTATAAATAGTATATAAAACTATCTGTGGTCAGATTTCTATACATATCTCAATAAAAATATGAAGACAAATATTGATTATATATATATATATATATGTGTGTGTGTGTGTGTGTGTGTGTGTGTGTGCGTGCGTATTTATAGGTGTGTGTTGTTAAATATTTAAAAATATTTAATACATTTATTATTTAAATATAAAAGATAATAAATAATAAGATAATAAATTCTTATTTCAATATTTAACGGCACACACACACATA
>NW_015542355.1:405467-413700 GCF_001515605.1 Sinocyclocheilus anshuiensis
TATATATAATGTATATAAATGTGATAATTATAAATGCATTTCATATTATGGAGTTTATTTTTACACTGATTTAATATATACATTTATTTAATATTATTATTACATATTACTTATAAAGGTATTTATGTAAAATAAATATAAATATGCACACATATTTGTGTACAAATAAGGCTGGAGTGACAGAAAAGCAACCATTATTGCATTTACAGTGTATGTGTGTGTGTTTGAGCACATAGTTTGCACGTCTGGCACCATATTTGTCTGCAAATACAAGAAACAGAAATCTTACATTTAATTTCTCCAATCCCATGCGTCGGTGAATCTGAGATGCACATATAATTTGTCAATAGTTTATAGATTTTCCATATCGTACAGCAAACTTGACCCTTTCTCTTGGCTAATCAATTAGGCGCAGTCAGCCACTTAACGCAGAGGCTCTCTCATGTATATCTCCAGTTTTGAGAGCAGAGATTCATACAAATATAATGTAAGACAGGGATGCATTAAGCCCTCCCCATCAGTCGCAATAATGGATTAAAGTCCGCAGTCGCTCCACAGTTTGCCAGTCAATGTTCTTTATTTTCAGCATCAACCCAATTTCATCTTCTTCTGCTGCCTTTGGAAGCAGTCGATTTGCCGTCAATTGCGATCTCAGGCAGCGGCATTAATGCGCGCCCACAAAAGGATGACAGACCGCATTATCACCTCACTTGCTTTCAAATTAGAGTGGACCGCTGCCTCGGCGCAGCTTGTGACTGGTTAACACTATCAGCTATTTGTTGTGATTGGCCCTAATTCGCGGTGTCTAAAGATTTCATCAGGCATTTGATGAGTGAAATAAACCACTGCCCACAGGGAAATTGCTCTGATTAATAGAATTAGACATTGGAGGGGAATCAATACGAGAGAGGCAGTCACGTGGGGACAGGCCGAGCTGCCCATCATTTCGCCTGCCGTTGGCTTGGGCTGCCCAGCACATGACACTTTCCCATTAACAGGCTCTGTGTGAGCCTCAAGAAAGCGGGGATTAGCACTCGGCTGATGCTAAGGAAAGCGCCAATCTGTTCGGATAAATAGCCGGACCATATGGGCCCCGTTGGACGTGGATTACTTCAATGGCCTCGATGCGATTCTTCTTTGTGGAAAGTAGGGGAGCGATAGCAAACTATACATGTGTCTTTTCATTTAAGGAGTGGCCTGTTCCTCCTCTCCACACGTTTAAGCACTTAAGTGCACTCAGAGGGGCATCGCCTCCTCCGCTGCACCTCTGCCCCCGACCGCACCACCCCTTCCACTCCCTTTGTGTCCGATCCCACTCCTTTTGCTTCTTTCGGCCGGTGACTTGCGTGAACCCCTTCTTCCATACGATTCAGCCATTACTGTGGGGCTATCGGGAACATCTAGTGTCCTTGTGAGAGGGGAATAGAAATAAACCTAGGCCCACTCTCTGTGGATGCTCATAATGCCTCTATTCAGTCTTTAATTCTCTTCCCATCTGCTTTCCCCAGATGCCTGTTGCCGAGATAGAACAGCTCATAAAAATGTAAATGAATTCTATTAGTTTTAAGTGGTTGTTTGTAAATATAAGTCTATTTGGCATCTCTGGTGTCAATTAGATAGTGTGAGCGCATTCTTCCGCAGATGTTTAACTTAGCATGACGGAATCATTCAAATGGATGTTATTTTGTAGTCCTCGGGGTGCCCTGACCTAAAACCGACAACTCAAATAACTCAAATAATTCTCTCAAGAACAGGTAGCCTATAGAAACTGCAAGGATATAGATGAGTTTTCAAATCCTTATTCAGTACAACAGAATTAGTTAAAAGAATTACTATAACCTGCTATTATAATAAAATCTATATGTTTGGAACAAAAATTACAAAACTACTAAAATCAATAATATTCAAGGTAAACATGATTTTCATTACAACACTTGCTGTACTAACAAAATTAGTGCCCTCTGGTGGCAAGAAATGGTAGTAAATTAAAGGCTTAACGTCATAATGTACATTTAATATAAAAAAGCATCTACACTTGGTGTATTATCATCATGCCAGTGGTCACATTTTGATATTATTGCAATTTAAAATAAAGGTTTCTATTTTATTATAATGTAATTTATTCCTGTGATTCAAAGCTACATTTTCAGCAGCCATTACTCCAGTCTTCAGTGTCACATTTATTTTCACTTAGCATCAATATTTTGGTAAATATTTAGGTCAGGTAAATTTTAGGACTTCTATCATTAATTATGAAACTGGTTTAGTACAGATAAGTTTTGTACTCATTTATATTTTGATATTTTGCTAATTTTGGGTGAGAACATTGTACAAGTTTCTGTAACATTCTGTAATATTCTGCTTTCTGGAACATTCCAGAACCTCGTGGGACTAGTCATTAAAGACAAAAATTATCCAACCTACACTTCTGAAGTTTTGGACACATCAGTTTTGAAAACTGTTAGCGCATTATTATTCTTGTACCATGTAATTTTTATGCACAAGTAATGATACACAAAAAGTAATGTGATTTTCATATTCAGCAGATTAAACCTCATAAAGAAATATTAAAAATAAAGGCAAAATCAAAACTAAAAAAAAATTGTTTCATGGTGTAGTTCAAAGGAAGAGAACATCTGAAATAATCTTTTGTAACATTACAAATGTCTTTGCTGTCAATTCTGAATAATTGCCTTCATTCTTTCTAAATAAAAGCACTTTTTAAAACAATAATACATATATTAATAAATACATTTAGAATTGAAACCAGTGCCCATTTCACTACTCTCCTCCAAGAGCTGTTTTTTTTTACAATCTTTGTTTCTCTATTTCTTAGTTGACTGCTGTCTGTAAAATTCCTTTAGCCTTGGAGTGTGTTGAGGATTTGTACATCTGTGTGGAATGTTGTCTAGTTATAAAACATGAAGTTTGAGGTGAGTGTTTGACGACACTGGCCTCTAGTGGTTATAAAATGAAGTGTTACTTTATGGTCAAGCTTCATTTCAATCAATTACAGAAAAAAAATATTTAAATTTTGCATCTATTATAAGCAATGTTGATGTTTTTTTCTAGGCTTTCAGATCAAATTAGTGACAAGGGCTTATTAAAAGGCTTATTTTAAATTCCAATACCTTGAGGCTTATAATAATCAGTTCAGTAGGTGACGGAACAAAGGCGGTCAGATAGACAGTTTCTTTAATGTGTATCCATCCTAGACATACAGGCTCCTGAAAAGCTAGACCTCTCACCCCTCAGCTGACTCTCCTAGATCAACCATCTGTAGCCATAAGACCTCTCGCCCCTAAACCATTCCCTTTGCATCTCCCTCTAAATGAAGCTACAGCAACTTGCGTCCCATATCCAAATTATACATTGGCTTCTAGTTGAATCCGCCGTGTCCACTCTGCTAATCTGGAATTAATGGGTAAAATCTGCAAGGGAGAGAGAGCTGCATTGTGAGATAAAACAGCAGGTGCTTTGGAGTAACGCTTTGGGAAGAAAAACGAGTACGAATTAATCACTAAAGATTTGTTCTTCTCGCTTTCATCTTTAGTAGATCTGGAGCTGTGCGGTCTAATAGTCTTAACAGCACACACTCACACACACTAGAAATGAATCTAATGAGATGAGCAGAGAGGAAGCTGAGCTGCTTAGCTTTTGGCCTGCGATTATATGAGATGATTGAAGAATATGACCCTGTTCTTGCTGTAATGTTATCCAGTAACTCCACCAAACTGCGAGTAAAACTGATATATACTGAGATATTTTCCCTTGATTGATGAGGAAGCTTCTCTTGCTACCAGCTCAGTGATAAATATCCAGGACTGGTGCAATCTGGGAATTATTGAGGATTTTTTTGAAGGGTATTATTACCAGTATCCCTGAGGGGAGTCTTTGTGTTTGTTGAGGAGCCAGTTTTGGCAATGTAACACTGTTGAGAAGCATGATAGCTCTGCCACCTCTTCGCTCGTTCTTCCTTTTTCTCTTTGTTGTTTTCTCCTGCTCGCTCTCTGAGCAAAAGGCCCCCTGCTGCTGGAGAGAGATGGTCCCAGCATGATATCACTCAAACAAAAACTTTCAAGTCTTCACTCTCTCTCTCTACACACACACACACACACACACACACACACACAATTAATTAATTATAACATACGTCTAATTATATTTGTTATTTTAGAGCATTTATCATTGTTTGGTCTGTTTTGTTCTTGTTTATAGATCACTAAATGGTCTGACAGGAGTGTTGCACACACTGTGAGCTCTGGCACCTCTTCTGTCTCATCCACTTAGCCTTGTGATTGCTCTGTGTACGTTAGAAAATCATTTAACTACCTGGCCAATAACATTCAATAACACCAGACACCGAAACTCTGCTCTAGACAGTTTTATGGGTAGCCTTGGGTCAGTTGGACTTCCTCGAATTATGTAAGTGTCTCTGAGTAGTTGACAAATCGCAAGGACAAGAACTCTATTCTTTTTCTGCAGTTTGGATGCGTAAAATTCAGAATTGAAGAATCTATCTATCTATCTATCTAAGTATATTATATAATATATATACTTATATACTATAAATATAAGAGGTTGCCTGTAATGCATGTCATCAACTTCTTTGTCTGAAGGAGAGTGACACAGGCAGGCCCCAGGCATGGCAAGGGGACGCTGTGTCTCATTCCCTTTCAGGGAACCATGGGTACATGCGTAACCAAAGACATTCCCCTTCAAGGGAACTCGCACTGCATCCCCTAGGTGACACATTGGGGAACGAAATACCCACTACGCCTATCCACCTGGTGAGAGAGCACCAAAAATAGTGGCAAACTCACGCTGATATAAAGGGGGGCACTCCAATGACACTTCAGGCAGCTAAAATAACTTGGGGGAAATGGGAAACCCAACCAACACTAATATAAGGAGGGACATCCCATTCAGCCAAATTGGGAACACTGTCCTCAAATAGTTATGTTCCTAGGACAATGGGCCATCTACTTGAAACCCTAATACAGGGGAGACAGCCGAAAGCATGTGGGATTGTGGGGGATCGCCTTCTTGAGAATACCCTGAAATTAGGGGAGAGGCAGCCTAGCATATAAAACGGAACCTCAGGGGGACCACCTGCTTAAAAGCCCTAGAAAGTGGGAAGGCAGCCCAACCCTGCTACCAGAAATATTAGGCAGGGAAAAAGCTCTCGACTCAGGGGGAGATCTTATCAAAGGAAACCACCCTCAACCAGTACATCTTTGACAAATAATTTCCCGAATAAGGAGACTTTTGAGAGCTCAATCAAAGGAACCTGTACATGCGGACTGAACAGAGGAGCAAGGAACCCTGCTTCAATATCCACATACTCTCTTGAGGGACATCTTGCTCCACCTGGGCAGCTAGTCAAAGGGAAATGTCCTCAGACAGTTATCAACTTTGATGATGTAACAGGTGGGCCACCGAAAATATACTTGAGGCAGCCCAACCTGAGAAGCTGCTAAGAAGAGAGCAAGAAATCCTACTTAAAACCCAAAACCACTGGCGAGGGGCATCTTGCTACAATATTCATAAAAAGGGATAGCCATCAAAGAAAACTATCTTTCGGGAACCGAACCACACAGTGTAGGAGCTCAACTGTCATCCCTCGAAAGAGAGTCAAGTCTGGCCAGAACCAATTATTGGGAATGCATAAAACAACTCTCGAGAGCCAAACACACTGTTCAAACACTAGATTCCCTCAACAATCAGGCGAGAACAGAAACTGCCATGAATGTATCGCATTGAGCCTGTTCATGCATGTCGTCAGGTCCTCAAAGGGAGGCACGCACTAACTGAAACGTTTTGCAGAGTGTTTCTGAAGGCAAAAGAAGCTGATGATGTGCATTACAGGCACCCTCCTGTACTTCTGGGCACTCTGCTAATGACGTCACGGGCTGTGCGGGCCAATGATTTGGGCCCTGTCCCAAATTGCACCCTAAACCCTCGCGGTCTTCCTCTGAGTCTACATTTTCGTGACTTAATGCCGCTTTGACTGTCGGGTAGAAGTCTATTGCGGAGCTCACCTCAGTGCTGGCTCGGCAGTAGTGCACATCGAGGGTGCATAGAGGCTGCAAAGGGGGCGCTCGCGAGCACATTTCTGAAAGCTAAAAGGATGAAAGGGACACCCTAAGGTCTCGTGGACTTAATGGACAGGTGCACGTGGCGGCCATTGTAAGTCTACAAGACATGAAGTGTGCACATGAAGTGTGCCATTTGGGACAGGGCCTTGGAGTGTTTTCACACATGCTTCAGACACTGGACATGCTGACGGCATTCCCCAAAGTGTCCCCTAGGGGACGCAGTGTGGAGTTCCCTTAAAGGGAAGCACATTTCTGCCACATAAGAAAAAAATCATAACCAAAAATAAAAAAATCATGACTTTTATACTTTTATATTTGGTGTCATAATTTAAACTTTTATCTCAATGTCATAATTTATTTTTTATATTATCATTTTGACATTTTATCTCATAATTCTGATTTAATATGCCATAATATATGACTTTTATATTTCATAATTTTTTTATATATATATATCACAACAATGATTTACCAAAGCATGTTTTTTCATTTTTATCCTTCTTTCTCACATTCAAATTTGAATCGCAATTTTACATCCCGTTTAGTACCTTAATTCAAATTCAGTTAAAAATCTGGACTTTAATGGGAATTTAAAAGGCATTTTCAAATCTGAATGGCACACAACCTGGGATTTCTCCTGGCATTTAAATTGTCCTGCATATGATAATTTTGATTATTTTTTTGGGATTATTGTAGAACAAATCAAACAGTTCATAAAACAGCATGTTTATATGTTTTGTTCTTCTAAAGGGTGTCTAATCACACTGAGAGCAGTTTTTCCCATGTTTCTTGTAAATGACTGCCTATGAGTCATGCTGCTCAGGGTAAGAGACAGGGAATTATAGTCAAAGTGATTTCATGCCTGTGCTTGAGTCATTGTGTCCTTCACTCGTATAGAATTGAGTGTTCTAGTAAAGCTGCAATGCCTCATGGGCGTACAAAACCCCTAGCTGAACAGAAACCAGTGTAGTTCGCTGTTTTTGTTTCACATCTAAGATACTTAAATACTGTCTGTTTTTTTTAGATGACTTTGAATCTTTCTCATTATAGCAATGTTTAATGAAGTGAAATGTAAGATTTTAAGTAGACTACACAAATTATAAAGAGGAAACAACAATATTCACCATATCTACTGTATACCTATATGTCCTTCACATGCCATTCCACAAAATGGCATGTGAAGGCAGCCATTGACTTCCATGTTATGAAAAACAAACAAAAAACATGGGAGTCAATGGCTATCGTCAACTGTTTATTCTTCAAAATATCTTTTTTTTTGTGTTCAAAAGAAGGAAGAAACTCATGCAGGTTTGGAACAACTTGAGGATGAGTAAATGATGAGAGTTTTCATTTTTGGGTGAACTATCCCTTTAAGGTGCTATAGAAAGCAGATTGTGAGTCATCTGACATTTATCCAAACTGAGATACCTGACTAGGTTATCCAACCAATATACAACTGTAAATAGTAATTTATTTGTCCTATTTTCCAATCGAGTTTCTTTTAACATATAGGAAAATGTGCTGAGCTGCCAATTGCCAATGTACATACAGTATATATCCATCAACCATCTGCACCTGCACTGTGGATGTGATTCATTTAAATGACCACCAGGGGATAGCCTTGTGCCATGTCTACCTATAAAGTCTAAAATATTGCCGAACAACATCTCCCATGCACTAAAATATAGTAATATAATATATCACACAAGTAATGATGAGGAACAGACCTATATAGGAAGACCATAAATATAAAAAATATGCTGTTATATACCATTATGCAACCACGCACAAGGTCTTTTTTATGATTCTAATATATTCTTTTCCACCTATAGACTTGATTTAAAGGGAAAAAAATCAAACAACCTCAAGGGAAACAATCAATCATTCAAAATTCCTATATTCCCAGATAACATTCAAATGAAATTATATCAGTCTCTCTTATGACTTACTTCATTATATATTCTGACATTCATATTAGAGACAATCAGAGGTATTATGCAGCCTGCACAGTATGAGTTCTGGGTAAACCCTTAATTTATTTATTTAAACCCTAAACCCATTTCTTTCTATCTATCTATCTATCTATCTATCTATCTATCTATCTATCTATCTATCTATCTATCTATCATCTGAAT
>NW_015542355.1:413710-417143 GCF_001515605.1 Sinocyclocheilus anshuiensis
TGATATATATATATATATATATATATATATTTTTTTTATTTTTATTTTTTTTTTAAAATAATTATTTACATGAGGAAACCAAGCATTTTAATTTATGGCTACTCTGAGCAATCGGGTCAAGGGTTGCCATGCTAGCATTCTGTTTTCAATATTAATAGTGGCTTGCATACAAAACCGGTTATAATAAGTCAGATATACAGTATGTGCTCAGATTTAATTCCCTTGCCCTTTTGCAGTGACTCACTCACCAGGGTAAGATGAATTCTCGAAGCTCATTTTGTTTTGAATATTGAACTCTATTTTGCCTCTGAAAGGTCATTCGTAATATCTTAATAAAGCAGCCAATTTTGACAGCAAAATATAATCACCTTCCATTTTTCTCAAGCAAATGGCTGTACCACCCCGTTCATTCTGAATCCTGAATCTCAGTTGGAATCACCCTCCCTCTATCTTTCAGGATTTATGTGGATATTGATATAATATACGGCCTCTATTATACATCCCCGGCTGATTATCATGGCAAAGTCCGGTGCAAATACATGTCAGAAATGTTGCCTCATCCAACCCCTTTCTCACGGAATCATTTACCATGAAAATGATTAATACCGTATAAGCCTTCCGAGAGCACAAGCACAGTACCCATCAACTTGTCTAACAGGAATTAAACATTCATCAAAATTCAGAACACCTCCTTGTCATAGAGAGCTGAGCCTCTGTGATGGAACAGCACCGGGGATCTCTGCGGTAGAGGAAGTTTAATGTATGCAAGACTGTATTATTATACTTTACTTTCAAGCATCTGAGAAAAGCATGTTGATTAAGGATCAGCTTTTATGATTAAGAGAGAGAAAAAAGGAGAGTAACTTGTTTTCAGATCAGTTCTCAGATACTGGTTGAGGCCCCCCAAGTGCTGAAATCCCATCAAACATTCTGGCTTCTCCCGCTCTTTCATCTATGTTTCCCACCTGGAGGCCTGTAATTCCACTGCAGATACAAAACTGGAACAGAAATTAACTGCAATCCATCTCCAATGCAGAATCTCCCAGCATCTCTCCAATTTTTCCGACACTTCCTAAAAAATGATATTGAGAAAAGATATTCCTATATCAAAACGTCCCAGTCATTTTTGAATTATAATGAAGGGCAAAAATAGCTCATAGACTAGCAATGAGATACATTCATTTCTAGAGATACTGCATATAACAGTAAAAAAGCAATAGGTCCAACAATATGATTTTTTTTAAATATAACATGCATGAATAGGACAGTATTGGCCTCTTGAATTTTGATGTTTTTATGTTCTTACAGCCAATAATATACGGCAAAAAACAAAACACATCTATCTATCTATCTATCTGTCTATCTATCTAAAAAAAGGTACCATAGTAGACAGCATAATTATGTTTATTCACTTTTGGAACAGGCTTCACGTCGTTAACATATGATAAATTTAAATTGAGATATTTATTGATGGCACAGCCATTAAAAATCACAGCGTACAGTATCTGTTCAACTGCCCTGACAGACAAAATAAAGCCATGAAGCTTATTTGATGGAGCTGTAGCACATCTGAGAAGAATTCGCTGACTAATGTATCTGTCAGTCTCTCTGGCTAATGCACTTCAGGCTGTCCTCAGGTCAGCCGAGACAGCAGTGATTTAAAGGATCACAAAGTGAGCAAGGTGACTTTTGAGTTTCAAGTGTCCCAGTACTGGACTTTGAAATGGCCTGGTACTTGAAACACGCTCTTTCATAGAGTTCCCTCCTAGCTTATACACTTACTCTTCTAGAGTCTTTCATTTCTCTAAGCGTGCTCTGGTCGTATAGTCTGCTCTGTCAAAAGGCGAAAGTGCTGGACAGACTCATCTGGAGGACTGAAATTCTCAGAGCGTTCTTACAATTCAGTTTGGTTGCAGTAGATTAACTGACTCTGCCTGATGTCTGGTTATATTGAGCAACGGCTTTCCCTAGGGCAACAATACAGGGCTATATGCTGCCAGTCTGTAGTGCCAAAAAGAAACCAATTTATTTGAACTGATATAAACACACAACAAGCAGTGCTGAAACGAAAATTAAGCAAGTTTGATTAGTGCTAGAGTTATTTGAACAAACCAAACTTACCATTTAAACTTATATTGTGTGTGCCTCAAATCATTCGGTTTGTTGATACTTTTCAGAGTGATCAGACTTACAATTTTCACTCAAAGTGGGTGAAAAAATCCAATAACATTGGATTTTTATCTCTAGGCTTTTTAAGTAGGGACAGTAAACAACAATCTAACAACAACCCAGAACTCCCTAGCAATCATAGTGTAGACTTTTGATGACAGACACACATACCAGCTTGGTTAGTTTATTCAACAACTGCGGGCTCTCCCTTCAACCTGGGACTCACTGACGTCACTTCCTTGGAAGTCCGTGACTTAAAGAAACATTCCACATAACTCTACACATAGCAACAACTTAATATCTAATCAGTGAGATTCGCATTGTTTCGGAATCTCCATGCAGAATTCACATGTTGTTTGCAACTTGTTTGTTTTGGTTCTGGCTCAAATGATCATTTACTTGTAACAAAACTTTGCTACTCATTCTAACTGACTGAAGCTTGTTATCAAGTTTGCAGGCAGTGTATTTGTGTCAGAGATGTCAATGAATATATTCATCTTTATGCCATGGCTTGACGTACTCAGTTAGGCAGGATTGTCAAATAATCAATTTTTCCTGCACATTTCATTTTCTGCCAAATGGTTTGCCGCAATTCCAACTCTGAATTGCTTAAGGTCTTCTTTTAAATTCTTCATATGACGTAAAGTGTTTAATTGACATTGGAGATGACAAGCAGTTTCACTTGACTGAGCTGGTTAATGATTTTTCACATTCACATTCAAAGCCAAATTTAACAGCAAGTCACCTGCTGAAGTCTTTAAGGAGGAACAACGGAAAGCCAATATTACATGATTAATTTATGTTCACCTTTTAAACACCAGACGCAGTTACAATGGAATGCAGCAATCACAAAATATTTATTCACTTTCTCAACCTGTTTCTAAAGTGGTGTTTCACACCTAACAAAAACAATTAATTATAGTGCATCTCTAAAGTGGATGCTGGCCTGTTTTGGAGTGTTTTGCTGACATGAGGAAGTGTACACATGTATTTCGATTGTATTAATGGCTCTTGGAAGTAGGCCAACATTTGTTTATTTGATTCACCAATTGGCAGGAGAAACTCATGTAATGTTATTAATGATCTTCTGATGTTTCTCATAGGCCCACTTCCTCAGACCATAAACAGTGCTTAGGAGAGACCAGGGCATTTTGTAAGTTGTAACATGGTCAGTTTAACCAATTAGAAATGAGCTGTGTGAAAAAATGGAAATGATTTGAACATGACTATATAACCAACGTATACACACACACACACACACACA
>NW_015542355.1:417153-426763 GCF_001515605.1 Sinocyclocheilus anshuiensis
TATATAAACTTTATATACAGTATATACACACACACTTTAATTTCTGCTACAAATTTGAGTAGCTTTAATTTAAAATTTAATGTAAGCTACTCTAATTTGTAGCAGACGTATATGGTAATATTATATTAAAGTTGGAGACACGGTGTTACAGACATTGAAACAAAATGTTTCACTAATAGCCTGACGAACCAATTTCGAGACAGTAGGGTAAATTAATTTCAAGAGGGCATGCAGGAAAATTAAAACCAGTGCTAAATAATAACTCGACAACAGTATTATTAAATGATTAAGCAATAAGACAAACTACCTAGGGATATGCAGCAAATACAAGATTTGGAAACTAACCCAAGCATTGCAATTCAAATGCACAGTCACATTTCTTGAGCAAATGAAAACAGCGGGTTCTTGTAATCCTGTGGAAGCCTATCCAAACAGCCCCATAAACAATACCTTACTGAAGGAGGGACTTCTCAGCGCCTGCGTAGGTGAGTGCGTGAGTAAGTGCCTACTTCACGGTTACTTAGAGCCTGGGACTACACTTCCACTTATTCCTCCGGATTTTCAAATTGGTATTTGCAAGAAGGAAAACAATCACGCAGACCTCACGCGCACTCGATTCGCTTCAGACGCCATGAAGAATCCCGTGTAGATTAAGTGCATTTGCATTGAATAATTTGTGGTAATCACAATTATTGTTATTATTAGTTTTTTATATATATTTTTTAATTCTTCATATGACGTAAAGTGTTTCATTGACATTGGCGATGACAAGCAGTTTCACTTGACTGAGCTGGTTAATGATTTTATATATTTATTTTTATATTATATATATATTTTTTTTTAATTAAATTGATTATATTATAGGATGTATTTTCAGGAGATTAAAATTTTATCCGGAAAGTGTTTTTTTTAATTGGCTTTGAGTGGAGATTGTTGTACGCATCTCGTGTTGGACGCGCTCGCAATCAATGAAGACAAGTCAAACTCTGTGGCATTATGCGGTTTCAAACTGTTACGATGGGCGTAATTATGTTTGGCTTTTGACGTATTTTCAGCATTTTAGACGGAGGACTGGTGGATTGACTTTATATTCGCGTTTGAAAGTTTTGTGAAAAGCGCACCGGTGAGAGGACGCGGTCCTTCCAAACGCGTGTACTTGTTTCACATCTGCGTGACTGCGCAACAATGTAATGAGTGAGTTTGGAGAGCAGCTCCCATCTTTTAGTTTCTGATCAACTGGTTTAAGTTGGTTGCAGAGATATACTGTGTTTTGCATAGCTGAGTTAAGACGGGCTAATCTGCCGAGGCAACGAGCCCGTGCTTAACATATGCCCTGTCAGGAGGACGCGTCAGTTGTCTCGCTTGCTTGTTAGAGTAATGTGTGTTTTGCTGTTGATGCATGGTTTGATGAAGAAATTATAATAATCATTTTATATAAGAGGGATAGATCACTAAAAATTTTAAATTCTGTCATCATTTACTTACCCTCGTCTTTCAGAACCCACACATGGAGAAAAGTAGGAACGTCATATGGCTGACTTTTTCCAGGCAAAGAATGAATGGGGGTGAATGTCAAAAATATATATTAAAAATAATTCTAAAAGTAGTCTGTATGTCTCATGTGTTAAGTCTTCTGAAGTCTTATGATAACGATAATGTGTGAGGAACAGACCGAATATTAAGTCGTTACTCATTGAAAATCATGAATTCCACCACATGTGGTGGTCATTGTTAGTCCGCAAGAGCAAATTCAGTTTGTCGTTTGGGACAGGGCCTTCATATGTACTTGTGGTCTTGTAGACTTACAATGGCCGCCAAGTGAGCATGTCAGTTAAGTCCATGAGACCCGTAGGGTAGTGGTGTAGTACTCAAGACCGGTCTTAAGATCATTTTTTTGAAGCTCTTGTCTTAGTCTCAACCTAATTTGTACTCGGTCTTGTCTTGGCTAAAGGACTAAAAGGACTCTGTATTTTATTTCAAGACCAGTCAAGACCACAACTGTGGGGATATCACTAACTTGCCAGTGCATTGTCTGATTTATTTGTTAACATCATTAATGTGATGATGTAAAACTTACTGAGCATAAGCAATATCACAAGAGCAAGAGAGCTGTTTTCACAAATATGAGCACGATTGCAAACCGTGATATTGATTTTATCCTGTTAGCTTTACACTGTACCACCCGTGGTACACTGCGTGTTTTTGAGGGTTAACTTCATGACTTAGAAAAAAAAGCTAAACATGTCACATATCTTTGGAAAGCTGAGATTCTTGTGATTCAAATGATGCAAACTTTTTAAAGATACAATCAACACAGCAGGTACAATCAGTGTCTTTGTCAGTGCTTCATGCTGTGATCCCATTGTGTTTTCCAGCTAATAGCTCTCAGCTATAGTCATCTGCAGGCATCTGTTTACAAAAAAAATAAAATAGGCGGAATGTTTTTATCCTTTTTCAGTGTGTTCAAACAAAGTTCTGTTACTCAATACCAGTAAGACTTACAGGGATTCTTGTTCTGTTTAGGAACAAACCTCAGAGTGTCCCCTTTCGAAAGAGACCAAAACCATGCATATACTCCAAATGGTTCAAGAACAGCATGTAATTTACTTTGGGTATGCCTTTTTTAGGCGTTTAGGCAAATTTCACAGGAATGCTAAGGGGTTATACAAATGTTCAATAAAGAAGAAATTAATATTAAGTGAACTGCATTTAGACACAATTTTAATTATAAATGATTAATTATTATGAATTGTACCAATTCAGATGCAGCCTCTGCAGTGCAAAGATTAATTATGTTGTTAGTGATTTCATTTGATTGGTAACAGCTCTATATAGTCTTATTATTCTAATTGTATTTATTGATTAAATATTAGAGATTTTTCAGGCTGTAAATGTGGATCTTTCAGATGAATTTGAGAATTTGGTCTTGTCTTGTTCTCATTTTAGGTGGTCTTGATTACAACACTACCGTAGGGTGTCCCATTTGACTTTTGATGATCCTAATTTCAGCCAAATTAGCCATGAAATGGAAATCTGTTTTCTTAATGCATCATATTGCTTATTAGATTATTATTATTTTTACATTTTTAATAAAAAATCATAACTTGATCTTCCAGTGAAACGACAGAATTCTCTCCGGTAACATATGACTTCTTCAATCATTTCATCCACTTTAACTTCACCTCTTTCTTAAAAATGATTGCAAGCTAACATTCACATCTGCCTTCATCCCTGCCATACATATCCCCCCCTTTTTTTGATAATCTGTTTCGCTCGAATGTGTGTCACAAAACAGAAGAAAAGATCTGGGGCTTCCGATACATTGCAGCTTTAACATTTCTCTAAAGTTGATGATTTTCTGTTTAATAACTTAAATTTGAGTTTGTTCATTACACAAAGCTATTGTATGACTTCAGACTTTGAATATATTGCTCAGAATATGAACATATTATAAAGGTGGTCCATTAATGTTATGTTTTTTAGGCTCACATCTTCAGTGACCATTTATTATAATTGTATGAAAAAAATGTACAAAAACAAAAAGAAGAAAATCAGTTATGAGGGTAAGACATGACAGAAGTTTCATTTGTAGCTGCATTATCCCTTTAATATAGATTGGTCTAGTACATGATGTTGTGTTCAAGGGTATCTTTTCTTTTTGTTTTGCCTTTTTTTTTTAAGTGGAAGTGGTGACTTTGAGGGCAAATGAAAATCGAAAAAGCGGCAAGCATTCTTTTCAGAGTGATTTTCAAGTGCTCGTACCAGAATCACATACTCCACGTTTGACCGTGACATGTCCCTCTTCAATGTTAGGCCTATGTATCCTACGCAAATATACATACTTGTCCAAGTAGCCCCCACTGTCTGCACAAGCAGCTTCCACTAGCGTAGAATTAGACTCGATGTGTTTAATGGAGGTTGTCAGCGGTTAAGAGTGTTTTTTTTTTCTTCTTTGGGACAGAGGGAGGGAGAGAGAAGATGTCATCAAGTTGCCAGGAAGCTACAGACTCCCCTGCAGTGCTCAAGCCAACATCCCTCCAGGCCTGAACTGTCCATTGAACCCCCTGTCACTTTTCAAACTCTCTCTCAGCCAAGGCAGGAATTGTATGTCATTAAATTGAAATTTGGTGCCACAGCTGTGGTCCAGCTTCACACAGAGAGAATGGAGTACAGTGATTTAACAGAGAGACTTCCTTTTGCAATAGACTTCAGGATCATTGCTCAAGAAGAATTCAACTCATGAAGTTTAATCAGTGGTTGACACAGCAGAGCATGAGGAGCAGACATCCTTACAATAAAAACTGACTTTACAATAGTTGTAATCCAGAGAAATGAAAGTCTATGGCTGGATGATATATTTGAAATGATTTCGCTGACCATATGAAATTAAACAACATAATGAATGTCAAGGGGATTTTTATTTGGCCATTAAGTTTCTGTATGGTGTCATTAGACTTCAGTTAATTTGCATTTGTAATCTTAATTTTGTGGAAAAATACCTTAACTTATAGCAGTCACATACTTATGAACTATTCTATGCCATTTTATACACAGTATGAGTTGTGCTCACTGAAATTTCCAACATGAATTGCACTTTTAACCAGATGATGTGCTAATTTAACAAAAAAAAAATGTATAAAAATGGAATGTTGGGCACTAAATTCACTCACTGTTTTCCTTGTATAGAGAGGAAGGAGAGGGGTTATCAGACTATTTAAAGCTTCATGCTTTTTTACCATTTTACAACTGCTGTTACTTATTTTCAGTAAAAAATGCTGTGGAAAACAATTTGTAAACTAGATTTTATATTTCTGTTTTAGTTCTTAAACGTTTTGAATCTGCTTGGCAATAATGGCAATTTGGTTAAAGTGGTTCTTTTTTTTAATCAAATTTTTATTGTTTTGACATTGTTTAATATACAGAATAACACAGACAAACAATCAGCTTTGCAACAGAAAAAAACAAAAAACAACACATGATAAATGAAATAGAATTATATATTAAAAATAAATAAATAATAATAAATAATAATTATTAACAATTATAAAAAACCAAATAATAATTTGGTTAAAACTAATCAGTTAAACTGAAGATTGAATGGCAGAAATATACGAAACAATGTTTAAAACCTAATATACTCCAAAATATACAAAGTACAAAGACTATACATGTACAAAAGATTATGCAAAAAGAAATGTATACCCATACAAAAATCTTGACATACAAACAAGTGGAACAGCGCTGAAAGAAGTCTACGTCAATAAGGTGTTCTGAAAAACCTTGAGAGATTACGCCTCAGTCCTTGCTCTTAATGAAAAAATAACATGATCTTTAATCTGAAGACACCATTTATCAAGAAATCAAATGCAACTTCTTCTATCCAAAGTGTGATACAGTCCTGCTGAGTCTCAGCATGATATGTTATTATGCAAATGAGACACATTAGATATCGATGATGACAGAAAGTGGTGCTGATTTTAGCCTAGTTGCAAAATTAGCTCTTTGCTAATTTGATCAAAAGGACAAGAGGACTCACATTTTCTCAAGTGGTAAGATGAAATGTTAGTGTGTTGCCAATATTTTGATGTAGCCTTTAGGGCCAAAATTACTTCTCCATTTGTCATTGTGCTTTTCATTCCAATTACTTGGAGGGAATGTGATTTTGTGTTTATTGAAATGTGTTTTCCTTAATAAGAACACAAGACGACTCATTCAAGAAAACTAATTCGGAAATCTCTACATCTGCAGGGAGTGCTGTGAAGCTGCAGTGATTTGGGTTGTGAAAAAGAATAAAACGTGGATTATAAAATGTAGAGTGGGTTGCGTCACACAAATTTCCTGTGAGTTTTTGGATTTTACATGTGTGAATAAATAAATTCATGCATAAAAATTGAGTTGGCAGTGGCTAGTAAGAAGCTTTGGAGATCATGTCAGACCCTCTTAACTTTTCCATGAGCATAAATTCTGCTTGTTTATTCCGCAAGTACTGAACAAAATAGTCTTCATATATGTTCTAATGTGGCCCCATCACTGTTCATTAAACATCTGCTGCAATGACGTGAGAAGATTCTGTCAGACATTGTGCTCATTCACAAAAGCTGTTGCAGAGAAGTTCAGCATTGTGTCCAGTGAGTGATTCTGTGAAGTATGAATGACCCAGAGGTTTAGATTAGGACTTGGTGCAGTGAACATATACATGCGGCTATTCATGGCTTGTCACGTCTGAAGAATGCAGCCTTCATAAGTTGGCTGTCCAATATTGCCGTCTCTATTTAACCAACATGTCAAACAAAATTCTATTGAAAAACTTTTGATGTTTCAAATACAATTAAGTGATTGTTCAAAGCCTTGAGCACTTTAATACTAGGAATCCTGGAAGAAACTGCATTTTCTGACCTATATTTATGTCTTGTACAGTGTCCAAAATGGTATGTTTAGGGTTTGAGTTCTGTGACGTTAATGGCTGTTTCTTTTCATGTTTCTGGAGCCCCACTGTTCTGAAGCTAATAATAAGTCGTGTTTTAGCCAGTGCTTTGTTACTTTGGAATCTCTTTCAAAATGCCATATGGCTGGAACATACATACCCTTTCTCTTGAAGCATTAATGAACCTGTCAAACTCATCCCTGCTGCAATCACAGAGAAGTAGAAATCTGTCTGTGGAGTTGACCAGGTTTACATTTCACTGCAAGCTGTGTTCTGTGTAACTGTGTATGTGACAAAAAACTTTAATATTGAGTCTTGATGACTTCGACATCTTCAACTTATTATTGTGATTATAGCGACTTCACTGGCAGAGGTCACAAATGGCTTGAAACCTGAAATATGAGATATGCCAGCACAGAAATACATATAAAAATATCCTTGTACATAATATCAGTAATTGTTTAATTAATTGCACTGTTGTACACTAACTCCCTCCAAGATTTGGTTAAAGTAGATGTTAACCACATTCAGTACATTCTTGTTGGGATTTACAAAACAAAAAACAAAAACTTTTTTTTCCTCAGAGTGCCACTTCTTCATAGTCAAGACTTCTTTCACCAAAAACAGTCAGAATCAAATTTTACAAGACCATTTTCCATATTCTCTCTGACCCTGAACAGTTAAACAGGATTTTTTTTGTCACTGTGCCTTCAAGACTTCTATGTAAATGCCCTTTAACAACATTTAATGATTGTGTTTCTGGCAGGTTTCGTATAGTTGGCTTGGCTAATCCTTGAATAATGATGTCTTTGCAAAGCCTGCATTGCATTCTGGGATTTGTGTGATATTGAGTAACGTAACATAAGTAGCAAAAAACAGCATTTAATTAATTTCTGTGAAATAGAAACTGTTTGAATCAGTTCAAAACTCTGATTCAGCAATTTGATTGTCATTTCTCAAAAAATGATCAAGATCAAAAATTAGTTACATTACAGTATTTTCCATAGTACACTAAACTCATTTGATTAGATTTTTTTGTGAAATGACTGTTGCTAGTGGGGTAGAAGATCAGTGTTGAGTGTTGTTCTTCATCTAGCAGATGGTGGACAGAGTGATTGAACAGCACATGTTGAGACTCTAATCCTTCTGTTTTTGATTAGTATGTGGCCTCTATGAGGAGTGCAGAGGTAGAGTAAAGCCTGGACATTTCAATTAGAGCTATCAGGGATTGTGCCGTTACCCCACACAAACCCTGATTAAAAAAGCTCCACTAATCTATCAGAGTGCTGCTACTCAGCTTTTAAGGAATAATGGGCGTTACTTGTCAATACAGAAGTCTTCCAACCGAACATGGCATATATTGGATCAGTCAGCCTTTCTTTGTCAGTTGAAGCCAAAATGACTCTGAGTAGTATTATGAAACCAGCTAAGGGGTTTTATATTACATTGCATTCAAAGTATTTCCATCATTATAGTTTCATTATAGATTTGATTGGTTGCTTTACCTGTCAGTCATATGGCCTCTTGGGCGGGCCTTGGCCATTCAAAGCGGGCAAGGTTCCCAGACCTTCTGCCGTCAGTCTGAAGGTCTGGCTACACGAGACTAGCAAGTACTCAGTTAACGTTGTCATAATCTTGTGACATCCCTTGAGTAAAATTTCAAATGCTTGAAGTGGAATGAAAAGAAACAACAAGTATCTGGCTGAAATTACAGTTGACTCAGCATTCATTGAATAGATTTCCAGCACAACTTTGCTTTGCTCGTTGAATTTCATGGAGGCTTATGGAAAGCTTGTTATAATTAATGTTAAATGCTTGAATGGAAATCTTAATGGTCTTTTTGGGTCACTGTTGAAATGAAATGTTCTCATTAATCATAGGCTCTTTGTTATCCGTTTTTTCCTCTTACAGTTCCTTCCTTATGCGAATGAATAGTTTGAAATTTTTCTCTCACTGCAATTAAAGAAACATCTGTCCTTGAAGACATACAAACATTTTCACTTTCGAATGAATCAAAATTGATCAAACGCAATCTAGTATACAAACTCATGTACATCATATCATGAACTTGTACGAAATCCAGTGATTTTATAGCATTTTGTGCAGAGAATTCTAGTATGTTAAATTCCCTGGTCGCGCCGCTTGTTCCTGTAGCATTTGCCATTAGCATTGGAAATTAGTAATTTCCACAGGCTATCAAATCACAATAACCTCTTTAGCAAGCTATGGAAATATTCATTCCCTTGAGAAGTTTTGTTATAAGTGGACCCTGCGTGGTTCAACATCTTGCCAGAGGTTGGAGGAATTAATTTTGTTGAAATCGTATGATGTCAGCTCTCGTCACGTGCGGAGGAAATTTTATTTCTATCTGAAATATTAATATTATTTGCTTCACTGTACTAAAGCGTGTTCTTTAGACTGTCTCTGAGTGCTTCAGTATGCTTGAGTTTTCGAAGAGCTGAGAGATAACAGGAAATCTATTTGTGTGTGTGTGCAAGACAGGTGTGAGACAGAGGTGTTATTTTAGTTTCTTAGAATCACCTTAAATGGACATATATGTTGAATATGCATTATGATTGGATGAGATCAAAGCATCTGCATTTGATGAAGGTATAAATGTTGAGTTTGGGTGTTTCTTCTTTTTTTTGCAATCTACAGCCAACCCTGAATGACTGTATGAATGCAGACATTTACCTGCAGGAAAATAAATATTCAAAAGACTTTTGTCTCATACCTTTAATTGAAATGGAAAATTGCCACGACATCACGCACATCAAACAAGATTTGTGACTCAAATCTTGTAAATATAAATATTTCACAGATTTGTAGCTCATTTTTTGCCTCTTTAATAACATTAGATTAAGTTAGGATCGATAATGGCTCATCTTATTAATATTTGACACTTAATCAAGAAATGTTTGCGATCGCTAATTTGTATGTCCCAACAGAATAAGAAATCGTGGTTGCATATTTATCAGGAAGCTTTAATAAGGATGTAAGTGTTCAGGGCATAAGATATAGAACTCAAGAGCTTGATTTTTAGACGAGTAATGTTTTTTAAAATCATGATGTATATGTAGTTTTCCCTCCAGGTTTTCTTGGCTTGTCTTTTGCACTAACATCCAAGTCAGTCTATATATATATATATATATATATATATATATATATACAATATTTATTTATTAT
>NW_015542355.1:426888-428172 GCF_001515605.1 Sinocyclocheilus anshuiensis
AGTCTATATATATATATATATATATATATATATATATACAGTATTTATTTATTATAAACTCAGTATAACAGTTTCTAGATTGCAGTGGTCACTTTTGGACCACTTCAGATGACTTTGCCATGTCATTGAATAACATGCATACTCATCTTTTGATTAACTGCAGTAGTCATGGTGCTGTTCAAGTCATTGACTACTTAATCTTCAGGTCAGCCACTACATTATAAAATTAAATGCTAATATTGGTGGGTATAACCTCAGAAATTCAATATTTCCTCTGATATGAGTTAAGGTAGAGGTTTATGTAAGGAATGCTCAAGAGCGCGTCTGCTACAGCTGTAATATAATAATGCTTCTCTTAGGGACTCACCTTGTATCCTGCTGTCTAGATGTTATATGCTGTCTGCTGTGCACGAAGAGATTAGAGCAAAGCAACAAACAGAGAGACAATGATAAGAAAATATGAGTTGTTATTTTCTCATTTTCTCTGTCCTCTACAGTAAAAAAGGAAAGTCACAATACAGCTGAGATGACAGAATTGCTAGTCAGTGCTGACTTTAAATTCTCAGAATGTAGTTCACTACAAAAAAACTTCAAAGAGAAAACAAGATTATTTTGCTTACCCCATTGGCAGATTATTTTGCTTGTTTCAGGCAAAAACTCAATTTTGAAAAAACTTAATTTTGACATGTTGTTTTTCTGAAAACAAGACAATGATTTTTACTTGTCTAGAAATTCCTTTTTGATTTAAGAATTTTTAGATATTTTGTCTGGAAACAAGACAAAAATCTAAGTAAGAAAAGCATTTTTTGCAGTGTTGATTAATTTGTTTATTATTATTATTCTTTTTTAAACTAGGACTGCAGTGGCTGCTTCATTTAAAAAATATTCATAATCAACAATCAATAGTGAATCTCATTGTTGATTACTTTGATCTTTGCACTGTGAAAAAATAAGCTCTTTGTTTATGAAAATATAACATATACTTTGTACTGATATGTTCTTGTTAATGTCAGCAAGTGACAGTGACATGAAGTGACATGTGACATGTGGCCAAGTATGGTGACCCATACTCGGAATTAGTGCTCTGCATTTATCCCATTCAAAGTGCACACACACAGCAGTGAACACACACCCGGAGCAGTGGGCAGCCATTTTTTGCTGCGGCGCCCGGGGAGCAGTTGGGGGTCGGTGCCTTGCTCAAAGGCACCTCAGTCGTGGTATTGAAGATGGGAGAGAGCGCTGTACATTCACTCCCCCCACCTACAATCCCTGCCGGTACGAGAC
>NW_015542355.1:428224-432997 GCF_001515605.1 Sinocyclocheilus anshuiensis
TTACGAGTCCGACTCTCTAACCATTAGGCCACGACTTCCCCAAGTAGTGCAAGTAGTGCATTCTAAAATGAGCAAGTGATTAAAAGACGCTGTTGTTGTTAAACTGCAAATACTATAGCAGGTGTTCATCCATACTTTTTAATTAGAGGTATACACAGGCCATTTAACATGTCCGATAAGACCCCATTAACTTTAACAAAGGGTTAGAGTTAATGGGGTCTTATCGGACATGTTAAATATTTTTGCCCCAAGGGGATTAATAAAGCTCTAAACTAAAAAACAAAAAAAAGGTCCTCTTGGATCTGAAAACCCGGGGTCTGACACGAGACCCAAGCGGGTTCGGATCAAAAACTTCGACGGGTGCCTCGGACGCTTAATTACGCTGTGTGTTAATGTAGGGCTTTTCTTTTTTTGTGTGAAGAAGCCCTTTGTCAGAGATTATGTAAATGGTGTTGCAGATAACTCTAGCGAATCCATGATTTATTAGGCTATCGATTTAATATTTATCGAGCTATGATATATTTTTCCAATCCACTGGTCACAATTGAAAGCCGAACTCAGAAATAACTTGTATCCATCAGGCAGTAGGGGTGGGTGATATGAGCTAAAATTCATATCACGATATTTTACACTGTCCAGGCGATATCGATATTATATTATATGAGGAAAAAAAAATACAGGCAAAATATTTTAACCTTATATAACTAGAAAAAGTGAGTGATTGGAGTGATTGACCTGAAAAGTCTTTTTTTATTGTGCCATTGTTTTTCTCAAAAAGTGCAAACGTGCAACATGAGGTAGGCCTGCATGAGTTAAATTAAATTAAATATTGTGTGTATGAGTAGGCCAGTGGTTCCAAAACTTTTTCTGCCAGGCCCCCCTTTTGTAGAGAAAAATATTCTCAACTTTCTCTTATGCTCACCAAGGCTATATTTATTTATTAAAAATATAGTAAACACTGTAATATTATGAAATATTGTCAATTTAAATGATCTATTTGAATGTTTTAACATATAGGCTACTGTATTCCTGTGATCAAACCTGAATTTTCAGCATCATTACACTCCAATCTTCAGTGTCACATGATCCTTCAGAAATCATTCTAATATATGCTGATTTGCTGCTCAGTAACCATTTCTGATTATTATCAATGTTGTAAACGTTTGTGCTGCTTAATATTTTTGAGGAAACAATTTTTTCACGATTCTCTTATGAATATTATTTGAAATTGTTCTTTATGTCAGAGTGCTGGAGTTCGTCAGAAATAGAACGGGGCATCAGTTTACTGTCATGGATTTGTGAACATCACTGGGTTCTATTTGCTTGTCAAATCGCGCCGCTCACGTCTGGTGTAGACACGTTGTTTTGGTATTTGTGAATCTTAAGTATATTCATAATCTGCTTTTAGTGGTCTGTTATTGATACAACCACAACTGCTACAACTGATAATGGAGCGCTCAAGCGGGTACTGCGAGCCATATTGAGGTAATTTAAATATGTCAAATTAATATTTTGTGTTCAATTATTTACTTATCAGACAAGTGGCCGCATGATAAGCGGGAAAATTACGCAGTGTAGTCTTAATCACCCTGAGGTTCAGCTGACTGTACACTATCCCTCAGCCTTGCTGTTTGGGAACCACTGGAGTAGGCGATTTGTGCTCTATTAATTTGGTCTGTTACGATGCTCTGTGTGTTTGATTACTAACGCCTAGTGCGGCGTTGCACACAGAGGACAAAAACGTTAAGCCTCGACTCTTTAGAGTCATTTGTGTTAAAATATAAATGCAAAATTTGAATTCATGAATATATAACGGTATCCACGGTATAGCAAAATCCATATAGTGGTCTGTTACTGATACAACCACAACTGCTACAACTAATAATGGAGCGCTCAAGCGGGTACTGCGAGTCATGATGAGGTAATTAAAATGTCAAATTAATATTTTGCGTTCAATTAACTTATCAGACAAGCGGCCACATGATAAGCGGGAAAATTACGCAGTGTAGTCTTTATCACCCTGCAGAGGTTTATTTTGCAAAATAATCTGCTGACTGTACACGATCCCTCAGTTTGGGAACCACTGGAGTAGGCGATTTGTGCTCTATTAATTTGGTCTGTTACGATGCTCTGTGTGTTTGATTACTAATGCCTGTGTAGTACGGCGTTGCATACAGAGGACAAAAACGTTCAGCCTCGACTCTTTATCGTCATTTGTGTTAAAATTTGCAAAGCGTACCAAATTGAACAAAACTATATAAATACAAAATTTAAATTCATGAATAGGCTATATAGCCTAACGGTATCCACGGTATCAGGGATGTGCACAGACATTTTGAGGGGCAGGGGCTCAAGTAGAAAAACTTCTCATATTTATTTTAATTTGTTTCTAAACAAAACGGTAAATATGTTAGGGGTGTGCGATATTGACAAAAAAAAAAAAAAAATCTCAATATTTTCTGGGATTTTATCGGTAACGATAATTAGACGATATTTTGCTGAGTGTGTTATTGTGCTGATATCATAAGGAGTACCGTGGACAGCTGACTCTTAAAGTTTTTGATATTCTGCATTTTCTGTGTGATGATCAGTTCACAGCAGTGATAGAAATTAATCTTTTCCAATAAGTTTAAACTGATTTTTACATTTTATGGGCATTTTTACTTTTATAAAGCCCTTTTTTCTAAATGTGTGCATCATCTTTTCAGTTAAATTCTTAAATTGAATCAGTCAATTAAAATACTAAAACGTAAGTGTCTTAATATTAAATTCTTGTTTATTAAACTGCTATATAAAATCAATATCACATTTGTAATCATGCTGCTTTTTGGTGGAAAAAACGTCAGTTTTCACGTGATACTGATTAACTATATGAAATTAAATAAATATATACATTTCTGCCCCCATATCTTGAATTTTGTGATCATTCCAAATGCATTTTAATAAACTGAATCATGCAGTGAAAGAACGCGCACGGGTCTAAACTACTAGACTTCCTACTTTAGCTAACTTACATGGTAGCTCTCATGAGTCATGGATGTTAGCAAGACAAATTAACTATTTTGCCTTTTGTCTTTTGGATAATTAGCTGTAAATTCGAGGCACAGTTAGCTTAGTCTGTTGTTCATCACCACTCACCACCACAGCAAGACAAACACAACTGAAAAGGGAGAGAAGGCTTCACTTCTGCAGCTCTCTGTGCATGTGCCGATCAATGTGTGCTACACTGCTGTGCCGCGGAGACGCGGAGCATTTCTCAACATTTCCTGACCCGAGCTGATATTTAGATTATTATTTTTTTTGACAGGGAAAGCTATGCGCAAACAGAAACACACACACGCACACATATATACTGTACATATATTCATTTATAAAAAAATAAAACAAAACACTCCCCAGAAAAAAGGGCATTTTCTCTTGAGGAAGAAAAAAGGGCAGGTGCTCAAGCCCCCTTTGATGTCTATGTGTGCACGTGCCTGCACGGTATAGCAAAATCCATATCATGGAACAACATAATACCCAGCCTGGTCTCATGTTTATACGTAGGTATTAATACGTAACATTTACAAGCACAAAACGTACACTTTTGTACGTTTTTAGTTACGATTTCAATATTCATAAGGATTCATTTTTAGGTGTCTTCAATACGTCAGTTTTGTACGTTTATATTCTGAAAATACGTAAGTATTTGTACGTTTAGAGGCTGAAAATACGTCAGTATTGTACGTTTTAGTGCCTGTAAAAACGTAAGTAAATGTACGTTTTATAGAACCACATTTTATGTAAAATACATACGAATTATCATGAGATCACGTTGTAATACCGGTAGTCATGTTCATACCAGTATAGTATCCCCTATCAGGCATGCAATAATATAAAGTAATAAGTAAATAAATAAATGAAAGTAATGGAGCAGCGGCCATCAGTCAGCAGAACACTGGAATTTTTCCTTCCTGACTGAGGGGCTGCAGGCTGTGTACACATCAATGGCGTTTACGTTCGGGTCCAGTTGGGCTCGAAAATAAATGCCATTGGGTCTGTCTCGGGTCGGGTTTTTCTTTTTAAAAAATTAATTTATGCACATCATGCTCTGATAAGATGTGATTGGGGTTGATTCGGGTTAGGTACAGATTTTAGGACCCGAGAAGACCTCTCTTTTTAATGCTTTTAAGGTCGGAATTTAAACTAGGCTACTTTTTAAATGAATGTTTTTGATCTTATTATGAATGATTCATCCATACATGCGTTTCTTTTCTTTTCTTTCTTTTTTTTAAAATTTTAAATAAAATATTATAGCTGAATCTTTCAGTGAAAAGGCATACTTTTTTCTGGTGACATATGCTGGACTCTCCGATCATTTGGTCTGCTTAAACTCCACCGCTTTATTGACTGCAAGCTCACATTCAGATTTTTTCTGGTGAGGTTTGCCAGACTCTCCAATCATTTAGTCCGCTTAAACCCTGACACTTTCTTACTATTGACTGCAAGCTCGCATTCAGATCTGCCTCCATCCAATCAAAAACATAGTTTCAAGTCCTGCCCTAAATTTCTTTATTCAGTAATCTGTTTTACTCAGTTGTATGTCACAATTTTGAAAAGAAAGATCTGTTGCTACTTCAGTTCCATCACAACTTTAACATCCGTTCATTTAACTTTGGTTATTTAAACTATTTTTCTGCTTTATGTGAGAAGATTTTGTTTGTTTGTTTTTTGTTAGTCTGATGCTATATATATATATATATATATATATATATACTGTATATATATATATAT
>NW_015542355.1:433011-436294 GCF_001515605.1 Sinocyclocheilus anshuiensis
GGTGAAAACGGATTTAAATAACTCTGTTTGGGATGTTAAACTGGCAGTTCAAGACAGTATTTTGTATAGAATTTTTTATATTTAATTATATTATATTATTATATATATTATATATATATTATATTATATTATTATATATATATATATATATATAGCATATTTTTACACAATGTATAAGTAATAAAAATAAATTCATTTAAAATCACGTTCCCACAAGATAGAGTTTTTATATTATTTTATTATTATTATTATGTTATTTTATTCCCAGTTTTCTCATCTTATTACTTTGCTACTAGAAGGTTATTAGTTCATCTTTTATACTTGTTAGTTGCAACCTCAGATACTGTGTTTCTCTAGTGGCCTCGTCTGAACCACAGATCTTGACCAGGTGCATCACAGCCGTCAGCAAAACATTCGTTTGCGGTTTTGTTTTGTTTTTTTCTCTCTAATGTGTTTGTTCAAAGGATACCTGGAACTGTTCTTTGATGGGTAAAAAAGAACCCGCTGTATGCTTGAAGGCGACATTCCAAAGGTGCTGGAATGCAGCTCATTAGCTGTAGCGAGAGAAACGTTTGAAACTGTGATTGCTGTTGATTACTGTGGTGAGCTGTGTAGAGTGATATTAAGATGTGAGAGAGGATCTGAAAATGATTTCATGTGGAATATATTCATAATGGAGCGCTCAGATATGCAGCCAGTCCATAACATCTCATTGCCTGCTCATCAAATTCAGTATTGTTGGGACAGTGTCTTGTTAGAGCTCTCAGAGAGCTGTATACATCAAGATTTAGTTGAGTGCCTTATTTCAGTTGCCTTTTCTCTCTGCACTGTTTATTCTTGTACGGTTATTGCAAATACGCTTAAAGAACTGCATGCGCCTCAGCCTGTGCTTCTATTAGAAATGATGAAGATATTTCTCAGGAGAGGTTTAGAGGGAACCTAGAACAGTGCTGATTGGTCCATACATAGTTTTTGACAAAAGACAAGCCCCCATTTTTGCATCAATAATCCCACACCATACAGTGGGATGGCACTTAGTTTAAAATAAAATCTAAATTAGGAAATCCCAGCAGCAACACTAGAAATGATTCACTCCATGGCCTGTTTGTATACTCTCTATTGAGCTTTAAAATCAGTTGCTCATTTTATCTTTCCCACCAGATGGTGAGATTTTCAATTATTTATTTTTATTTCATTTTTCCCAGAGTTTTCTCATCTTTTTGCTTTGCAGCTGGATAGTGTGAGTAGCTTCATAATGTGTGTATTTGTATGCACAGGTATTATAAGAGATTTCATTTCATGTTTACTTTAGTATGCATAAGTTGTTTACTATAGTTTCATCGCATTTCAAGTAATATTTTATCATTTTGCATGATTTGTAATCTTTTCCAGTAGGCCTGTAATTTTAAAATTAAAATACCAATTATGTATCAACCCTCTACAGTAAACTGACCTCATTGTTTATGTTTGGCTGTAGCTCTGAGACTGATGCATAAATATTACAGTGATGCCAATCTATAAAGATTGATTTGGTTGGTGTGGGTCTCGAGGAAAGCGAAGTTATACATTCAAGGGAGCATTTGGGAAGCCAGCATTTAAATGCATGACTTCTCAGACTATTTTTTTATGGGAAATGAAATAGATTTCCTTCCAAACTTTTATTGGGTCATGTTGAGGCTCTGCTTAAACACCTAGCGCAAATAAATAGAAAGTGACAAAGATTTCTCCCTCTTGCACATTGTATTTATGGAACGTGGTGTTAAACAATTTGTGAAGTCGTTCAAAGGTGATGTATATTTGGTTGATTTTTGCCTGTCCTTGGACAGAGATGTGCGATTAGCACCAGGAATGACACGTATCCTCTAGTAAAATTTGATCTCTCCTCTGCCAGCATGACTCTTCAGACAAGAAAAATCAAGGAAACACAGCACCCACTTATAACCAAGCCATGTTTTCCGACACCTTAAACTCAGTCACGTAGGAGTGAGGGAGAGCCATAGACATGCTCCATTTAGTAACATCCTGTGCTAGCCTCGCTTATTTCACGATTCTGTATTTTTATCCTTTTTCAAAGAGTTGCATACGTTCATGATATGTCATAATAAATAACAAGCGCTTATGGATTTGAGCAGCAAACTTGTTGGCATGGAAGTCGAGTTAAGAAAAACTTGTCGCAGTGTGGCTGTGCTGCAGGATGCTGGTTTCAGTGGGAGAGTCAGAGAACAAAATATGTTCCCCTGGGGTGACTTGTATTCCCTCAAACAGGAAGAACCTCAGTGGAAATCTTCCACAGAATAATAAAAAGGAGTGTAAAGGTTTCGAAAGCCAACCAAAAGTTTCTTAGTATTTTTTAGAATAACTACCGTTTTGTCACTTGCTCATGGTGCTAGCATGATGAGATGATTACATCCTAAAAAATAAAGGTTCTTTATTGGTATCTGTGCTTCCATGAAGAACATTTCATTGCACAAAAGTTCTTTATAGTGGAAAAGAGTTCTTCAGATTATTAAAATGTTCTTCACACTTAGAAAACAAGTGGTTCTTTTAAGAACTATTCACTGAAAGGTTCTTTGGGGAACCCAAAATAGTTCTTTCTAAGGCATCGAATTACTCCTTATGTTATTTCAGACTTATATGGCTTACTTTCTTCTGTGGAACATAAAATGTATTTTTATTTATTTATTTAGCCAAGTACATTTTTATTTGGTGATCAATTATTTTATCTAACCATCTAATTTTCTGTTTTTCTTTGAGCTGCACTAGTTCTCTTGGAGAGAATTGAAAAAGGTAATCAGGATGTCATGGTTTTGAAATAGTTATTTTCTATAAAGCCTCTACAGTCAGTGTAAACAAAAGCTCCCAAGGGCAAGAAAATGCAGTAGTGAAGACCAATTTCTTTCATAAGCAGAAACACTTGTTAGCCTTGAAAAATTTTCACAGCTGATCTGCGTAATACTTAAGCAAAATAACAACTGTTTGTTTTATTAAAGGGGTCATATGATGCGATTTAAATGTTTTATTTTCTCTTTGGAGTGTTACAAGCTCTTGGTGCATAAAGAAGATCTGTAAAGTTGCAAAGACTAAAGTCTCAAATCCAAAGAGATATTCTTTATAAAAGTTCAGAGTCAGCCACACCTACCTAAAACGGCTTGTTCTAACACGCCCCCACATATCTACGTCACAATCTGGGAAGATCTGCATAACGCCACCCAAATGTTCACGCAAAGAAAGAAGGCGTAACTTTTATTCTCGCTGTAGTATTGTTGTTGCTGCCGCTGCCATG
>NW_015542355.1:436761-437194 GCF_001515605.1 Sinocyclocheilus anshuiensis
ATGATTCAAACGCGAGTTTTGGGCAGTGTAGAGTAGCGCTTGTTGTTTGTCATTTCTCCGATCACAAAAGTAGACATGGTTTTATGTTACGCTCCGGCCTGACAGGGCATCCATCACAGTATGGTAAGGGGTAGTGATCGACCGATATTGATATTTTATTACCGATACCAATTATTTGCATGTTTATGTGCTCGATAACTGATATGCAGAACCGATATTTATTTACTGTTATAAAGTAAGTAAATGACTGAGTGAAGTAAGTCCATACTTTTGTAAAATGCGTAAATATCGGGAAAAATGTCGGTAAATCGATATATCGGTCGATCTCTAGTAAGGGGTGTAACATTTCCTTCACACGCTTGAGGTATTCGGCCAATCCCAACGCACTGGATAGCTGGCCAATCAGAGCACACCTCGCTTTTCAGACTGATGA
>NW_015542355.1:437204-445765 GCF_001515605.1 Sinocyclocheilus anshuiensis
GTGTTTTTTGAACCTTAAACCGCATAAACACATTTCATTACACCAAATACACAAAAGAATGTTCTTTTTAGCAACATCATATGACCCCTTTAAGAAACCAAGTCACTTGGAGGACATAGCATACCGTGCCGGCACTCAGAAGCAGGCATGCTGTCAATAATCAGTTAGCCTGCCAGCACCTCCGCATGAGCGCCTGAAGTAGTCAGCTCCAAGTGTTCACCTTCTTTCTCATTCACGAGTCGGAAATTTCAACCTTGCTGTTTTCTTTTATTAGATAAAGGCCAAACGCTGCTATGCTCTCTGTGTTTAATCTAACAGGAAAATCGGTGGAGAATTGTGGTATTTTGGGTTTAGCTGTGTTTTTAAGTTTATAGTAATGTGAAATAAAATGTAAATATTTAAAGTAATATTCAGTGTTACAGTCTCTTCTGACAGCATCCATGGCACAATGTTTGCTCCATATTCTGCCATTGTAAGTGTGTTTGTCAACTTGTTTGTTGACAGGTTTTATTTTACAAGTCATTTGACTGTCACATCTTAAATGTGATGTGTTCATTTCTGCATTATTAGAATCACCAAACGGAGACTGCAACTCCACGTCCCAAACTCACACCATTGGTTGAGTCAATTTTGCTGTTGTACTTTTCTATCAATATACAAATGGCTTAAAATTGCCTTTTCTTTTTAAGTTTGAATGGCAAAGTGTTTTATAAAATTTTTTTTACACATGAAATTTCTTATCCAAGAATTGTATCCATATTTGATGTGCTTATGTATGTGCGTTGATCAATGTTTGTCTGTGAATAAAAGCCTAGATGAAGTCTGTTTGTAGTATAAGACTTGGCTCGATTCATATGGATTTTTTTAACGCTCTCTTTTTGAACATTTTGAAATACTTTTGGAAGAATTGATTTTCAATACAAGGGCAGAAATGGAGGTTTCATTAAAAAATATTATGATCTGTGTTTTAAAGTTGAATGAAAGTCTTTTGGTTTGGAACGACATGAGGGTGAGTAACTGATGACAAAATGTTATTTTTTTGGGGTGAACAAACCCTTTATTTTTTAGACTAAAGTTTTTGACCTTCATTGAAAGTAGAGAATGGACAGGAACTAATAAAGAAACAGGACTGTGAAAAGACAGAGTTGAACTTGAACTCGCAATGTGTCGGAGCAGGTGCGCTATCCAATAGGCTAATAGTCACAACTCTGACGTGGCCTTAAAGTTTTCTGTCAACCCCTTTATTTACAATTTAGAAGCAATAGTCTTCCTGCAATGTTTGCACTGCACCTCAGTGTTTGGAGTAGCAGTGTCATATTGTCCTCTGGGGTAAGGTGAGTTTATTTTAGATGTTCAGGACAATGCCTGGTGACAATGAAAGGTCACAGAAAAGACTAAATGCCCTTATATTCTTTAAAGTATTTAATGCTTTAGCTAGTTACACAAGATTCTTCACGCATGTATATACATTTTTTTAAATTACATTTATGATGCACGTTGTGCAGTTTTGCTATGTCAAAAATAACTATTTCTTAAATGCATTGTAGCCTATCAGTGACATTGCTGTAAATAGAAATGAGAAAATTTAGTTGACTATGAATGCATGAGACATTAGCCGTCCAAAAGTTTTGCTATACTGACAAAAGACTGAAGTAGATCAGCCCGTTTGAAGGCTGTCTGCATTGCACAATGTCCCTTTTGCGTTTGTTTGGAAGGTCATTTCTATAAAGCAGCTTGCCGGCTTGGTATATCGTCCCTTTTTAGTGCGACGGATAAACCGAAAGGAATTTGGAGGGCTTACGGCATGGGTGGATGCTCATTAACATTCTTCTGGTATAATATTGAGAGCAGTTCCACCATTCTTGTGTAATAGAATGTCATTATCTCTCATTGGGGTTTCGTTCACAAATTAGCTGCCAAACACATTGTAAACTTCATATCAATCTAGATGGCCATTAGAGAATGAATGACCATCAGGTTATAGGTGAAGCAATAATTCACCTTAAAGACTCCGCACCTGATCCTGAATACAAATCAGCTCGCTTTTGAATTGTGATAGGGGAGATTGTAAGGAAAAAGGTTAGTTACTCTCTTTTTTTTTTTGTAGGGCTTTGCATGGTCCTGGTGGACACGGATTCACTGTAAATTAAATTGCAGTTATGACAAGCTCCAAATACGTCAGGGAAAACTTGAGAATGTGAGAGAGTGTATTCTGTGGACACAGCTTGGTGATGAACTGATGGAGTTTCGACTCCGAGATGATCAGGTAGAGGGGCTCGAAGCGTGTTGGTTTTTCCACAGGACAGCGCTGAAGCCATTTTTACAGCTTGAATAATTTAAGACTCAACTCAAGCTCAAGTCCTTAGGGTTCTTAGGTTTACAATGCTTCAACAGTTTTTCACAACTGTTGAATAAAAGACTCTTTTAACAATTAAATTAATGCTCAGAGATTTGTTAGCATTTCTATGCAAAGGGGAAATCACATGCTCTGACAAGTGAACTCAAAAAAGATAAAGCAGCATGTATTATTCTTCATACAGAAATAAGAAAGTTAAAGTTGTAAAAGATTTGCAAGCAACTTTGAACTAGAATTGCAGTTAATTTTGTTTCTTATTTAAGATGAAAGAAAAGGAAAAATTATTTGATGAATTCTTCCTCCAGCCTTAAGATTTGAAGAATTCTGTGAATCCTGAACTTGCAAGACTTTGAAACAGAGTTCCCATGGATATTAAACCATTTTTTTTTTTTTAACGGAACAATATTTATTTTAAAAAGTCTTCATGCAAGTGTATGCAATCTCTGTTAAATGATTTTTACTTTTTTTTTTATCCAACCAATCAAGAGTAACTGGAAAATTCATGGAAATTCAGTCAAATTGTGGAGTAAAGGTTTAACTGGTTAGTATGGCCTAGGTAGATTTTGCAAAGAATTCTGCACTCCAAAAAACATCTTTCTCTGCTGATGACCGTTCAATAGCCTTCTATCATGCAACATCTATTTAAGCAACATCACAAATATTTCATAATATTTTAATCTTTTTTTGATTGACCTCTTAAAAAGGTAATATTCAATTATTTATTTATTTATGTACTTACGTATGTATTTATAGCTTTACTTTCATGTCACATCTCAGGTCTCAAAGGCATCTCGATTACTATGGGAATGCTAATGGTTCTCTAGTTATTATAGACCTCCTTTGTGGGGTCCATTAATAATGAAGTCATTAAGGATTGAAATTCTCAGTTCTTTTGGTTTTATGAAAGCCAGGATGGTCGCCTCAAAAACAATTAGCCTCTAATTGCTTTGACAGCTCGTGCTCATTAAGTTGGGATTTACAGGAGATGGCAGTTTTAATCCGGTTAGGAGACACGCACAGGCAGACTATAATCTAATCTGAGCTTTTCTTGAAGAATACACTCTTGTCCTCTTCACAGTATAGCTCCTCAAAAAGATATTTGGCTGCATATTTCATAAAACTCTTTTAAAAATGCAGCAAAACTTTGAAGCTTTTATATACTGGCTGTTTAACACAAAACCCACAGGGACAAAAATATGTATATGCATTAGTCATTTATATGGCATAAAGCACATTTTCAGCCCTATGCTGTGATTTAGTTTATTCTGAGTATACCGACACGTTGTAATCACTGTGATTATGTCTCTTTGGCCTTTTATTCATAAAGCATCAGCTGCTGAGAGTAATGGGTTTATATAAGCTGCCTCTTTACTGACTCGTATGCGACCTTTGGATGTTGACATTTCGATGACGATGCTCTCTCTCAACCCACAGTCATCTGAATGTATAACAAATATAATATGCTGTTCCTCTCTGCTGGATTTTTGGAAAACGTTTGCAGGTATTCAAGGTAATGATGTACAAAACTAAACAACATCATATATACAAAGAAAAACAAAAACTATTTGATCTATATATATTATACTATGTATGTTCATGTACACAGAAATGATATTGATTATATTTAAATGTAAGTTTTATAGACAGACAGACAGACAGGTAGGTAGATAGATAGATAGATAGATAGATAGATAAAATATGTATGTGTATTTATTTCTGTATATGTATTTCTATATGTGTGTATGTTTAGTAATTTTAATACTTCAACTTCAAATTTATTTCAAGTAGTTGTCATGTAACATTTTTGATTTTTGTTAAAACGTTTTATTCAAGAGTTTATTGTCGTCATGTACAGGAAACAGTCTGTTACACCATACAATGCAATTCTTACTCTGTGAATCCTCTCAGCAGCCTCTGATAAATAAGTTAAGGAGGAGTTACATGTACTTACTATTATAATAACAATTAATTATGCATAATTACATGCAAGTAACCCTAAGCCAAACCCAAATCCTAAGCCTAACCATATAGCAAGTACATGTAGTTAATTGATATTACTCAGTACTTATATGTATAATTACACTGTAACAAGGACACCTTAAAATAAAGTGTAACCGAAAAATGCAAGAAACAAAAGTATTGCATGTATAAAGTGCACAGTGTGCAATGTAAACAAGGAAGACATGCATGTGCAAAGACCTGTAGAGGTAGATTGAGTCCATGAACTTGCAATTGAAAGGATGTATGTGTGTGCAAAATATGCTGAGGTAGCCTGTAGTCTCTGATGTTATTTGCAGTTTGTGTGTGTGTGTCTAAGTGTGAGTGTAGGCTGGAGCGGGTAGTTGACACCTCTCGGAATCAGAGGGTAATCTATGTCTGCAGTGATGGAGTGTATTTGTATATTTTATTTTTATATTTATATTATATTTCAACTTATTGCAATTGGCAACAAAAAGATTTGTAATAGTTTTTACAAAAATGTAATTATTGTAAAAGTAATACATAACCCATATACCCATGTGAGGTTACCTCACCTTGCCCATTATTTTCTGCCTGTACGAGGGCACTCCTGGTGAGTGTTATGTATGTATCTGTGTGTGTGTGAGGCACTGAGACCAGAAAACACTGCTGCGAGGAGGTGACTGCATTACTGCAATAACAGGTCTATTGCTGATGGCAAAGCTGATCTAGAAATACAGTGGAGATATGACAGCCTGCGTGAGTGTGTGTGGCAGAATAGATGCTTGATATTTGAGAGCAACAGCGGGGGTTCTGAATTTCAATACTTGAGCATCGACTTTCCCTCAAGACCCCAGGTGTAGAGTAAAATGATTCCAAGCTGGCATTAGATTAATATTCAGCAGCGGTTCTTTGTTTGTGCAATAAATGTTTGCATGGCATCAAACAAAGAAAACGCATCAAATAGAAGTAAACAACAGAATAGCTATTGTCATTGCACCGTCATTTATACTGCTTTGACACGCATTCAGTGTCACATTTTTGTGCTCTACTGAGCTGCAATATATGAAAGGAGAAGTTTGTGTTTCTGTTGTCCTCAGGAGATTTTTAAATTGACATTCTCATCTCACATTATTAACAGCCGAATACACTTACAAGTACATTAGAAGTAACTCACAGCATTTTGAAATAGTATAGACTTAAGAGCTTTTTTCCCAAGGTTTTCGGAGTTGAAAAAATTTAGGAGCACATTAAAATTGTTTTGTTTACTTAAGTTAAACTTTAATTTATTAGAATACAGAACACTAGGTGTTGAAATATTTTTGCTTCAAGTCTGCTTGAAACTGTATATGCTGATACTAGTAAAATGAAGAATTCAGATGCAAAAACCTCTAAGTCCGTCTGAGATTTTTCTGAGATTTTTTTATCTTAAATTAACATTTTTATCAGGTTTCTACGTTTAGGTTCAGCAGTTTCACTTTAAAGGCAAAGAAAAGGTGTTAGTCCAGTTATTGAATGTCTTATTTTAAAAAATGTCTACAGATATGTTTACAGGAGCCTGATTAAAAAAGCAAAAAATAAAGGTTTTTGCATCTGAAGTCTTCATATATTGAATAATATGTGTTAAATAATGTTTAACACATACAGTTTATTGTGTAATAATGTAATAATTGTGGGGTGGGGGGATGCATATTGCAGAGCTTTTAATTGTCTGAAATATACAAAGACTCTTATTTTGAAATGCTTATACTATTGCTGGTTGCTCATTCACACAGATAAGGGATCAAATATGCAGTCTTACAGCCATCTACAACATATTACAATATAAACAAAGTAAACACTGCTATGAATCATTAAATGTCTACCATAAACAATCGCTTGGCATACATGTGCAGTATTCATTGATTGTGAACTGAACTGCTCTGAAACCACAAGCCTTTAGAATGCACGAAAACGCTATGTTTTACTTTGAAATGTGTAGTGCTCACATTCAATGAAATCATAGCCTTTAAAGTTGAATAATAACAATAGGCAAATTGTTTTGCAATTCCTGTTTTTTTCATTCCCAAATTTAAGACCTCTTAAAATAATTAAAATGTTTGTTATACAATTTACGATGCCTTAAATTTCATAACACATGTTCGCACACATGCTCCTGAATACATTTTGCAGTTAACACACACCTATTTTTAGCTGCAAATGTGACTTGTCCCTGTCGAGTCCTGGACTTGAAGAGACTTGGTATACTCTAGACTAGCTGAAGAATAAGCCTCATCAACATGCACAGACGCATCAAAGGGATGAGACGAATTTTGTCATTAACTCGTCCTCATGTTGATCCAAACCTGGTTCACTTACTTTCTTTAGTGAAAAACAATAGGAGAAATTCTGAAAACCTGGTTGCTTTTGTTCCATGCAGTTACATTTATTGGAGACTGAAGCCTTCAGTTTTCAAAAGGATTGTAAGATCACCATATGTCGTATATATATATATTTCTTTCACTATTAAACGTTTTGGAACACTTTGCGTGGAGTCGAGAGTCTGTAAGGCTTTATTTTTTGTCTAATATATAATATTTAGACAGCTTACCAAGCCAGAGATTGATGGAATCAGTTCCCTGGAGACTTTGTCTCTCCTGTTTTCATATTCTTCAGGAGTAGACAGGTAAAATGAAGACAAGAACATCCTCTGTGAGTTAAACTCAAGAAATACATCTAGTCTAAATATATTCCCCTGTCTGACCTTAGAGGTCCACTGACAGAAAACAAATATATATTTGCTATCAATCTAGCGTGTGTTTGAACTTTAATTGCTAAGTTTTAAGATATGTCATGCAAGGTGACCAATTATCTGGAGATTACAATGAATTTTCAAGGTTAAGTACGACTTAAAGGGACAGTACACCCAAAAATGAAAATTCTGTCATTAATTACTCACCCTCATGTCGTTCTAGACCAGTAACAATTCTTCACTTCCGCATCAGTCTCCGCCGCCATTCACGAGAGTACCACGACGCATGCGTGTGCATTCCTATGCTTGAAAACAAGCCAAAAAAAAAAAGTGTGCAGTAAAGTCCTTACAGTGGAAATCACTGATGTTATCATACAGTACCACAATTAATGTAATAAAATATACAATTCTTTACTTTCACATAAGTGCTTTAACAAAAACACCAACTCCATATTTTTGCTTTTAAACCTCTTGGAATGTCTTATACCATAGACTTCTATTACAACGGTGTTACTTTAAATCTGTGTGTTTTCGGTGGTAATCAACAACAAAATATTGGGACAGAATATCAACTAATTCACTTTTTTGGTCAGTTGTTAAATGCTCACATTATCCTAGGCATACTGTATATTCTGATCATAGCCTGAATGTTCATGTAATCAGCTTTACCCCATGCTAGATTTGATTTCTTCATCTTGAGAATGTGATGTGTTGGCCATCAGGAGAGTTCTCTTGTTTAATGACCAGAATAGCTTTGAGATCTTGAGGTTACTGCAAATTAATTGGCTTACTACTTTGTGCAGCATACTGTAGATCAAATCATCATGTAGGAGAGTAACTAGAGATATTTGTACTCCTTGGACACAACAGATGCTGAACTATTTCACTCAGTTGTTGTAGATGAGCTGTAATATTCTCTAAATGCGTTCATTTTGAACGAATCTTTAATGTGACTCGGGAAGAACGAGTCGTCTCGGGAGTGATTCGTTCAGTCGTGCATGCGCAACATCCTGTAGGTTCTGTACTGGAATTAGTCAAGTAGTTCACCTGTTTCGAGTCTTTGGCTTTTTCGAGTCGTTCGTACATATATTAAGTGTTTATCAAATAGATGCAAACTGTAGTATTAAAAACACTTTACAATAAGGTTTTATTTGTTAGATAACATGACCCAACAATAAACAATAGTTATATGGCAATTATTCTTCTTAGGGTTATTTTAAAGCGCTTTTAAAACCTGCTAGAGATATCCAGCCACGAATTACAACTAACTAAAAAAAAAAAAAAACTTTTTCTGACGGACTGGTATGACATAAACACTATATGACATAAACACTGTTAACCATAAATTTGTACATTCTCTAACACGCATATTTTGGTTACACAGTTCATTTAAAAGTCTCTGGTGTGTAAAAATAGTAAATACCATTATGTCCTCCTGTTTTTTACAGTAATAAAAGTTATAGGAGCATTAAATAGTTAACAAAGAAATCATTTTGAACAAAATTCATTCTAATG
>NW_015542355.1:445775-445947 GCF_001515605.1 Sinocyclocheilus anshuiensis
CTCTAAATATTAAAAATGTAATTGAAACTTACCTGCTTGAACTTGATCGGGGTGTTTTGTTATTTGTTAGTTTTTGCTCCTCTTGAGGTCGTCACTGCTTGTATGAAGAGGTTGCCAGGTTTTCACAACAAACAACAAAAAATCGTGTTTCGAGGGGGTCCCCGTTAAAAAT
>NW_015542355.1:447620-475205 GCF_001515605.1 Sinocyclocheilus anshuiensis
GACTCAAAGGTCCGAGTCATGCATGAAAAAAAAAATACCATCATGTACCGTGAAACCGGTATAATTTTGAAAAATATCATGATATAAATTTTTGGTCATACCGCCCAGCACTATTAGGTACTTATTGTGTGTTAAGGGGTAGAGGTAGGGTCGACAGTGTAATTAGAAATGCAACTACAGAAATTAGTTACAAATGTTAGCCTACTACATGCAATCATTTTTTTTTTATATTAGTACAGTGTAAAAACGTATGTACAGAAAAGTACATTGTATGTATTGGTTAACTTAAATGTAAGGAGTAAAGTGGGTCTGATTTTTTTTATTATTTTTGAAAGAAGTCTCTTCAAGGCTGCATTTATTTGATCAAAAATACAGTAAAAATCACGAATATTGTGAAATATTATTACCAATTAAAATAAGTGTTATCTAATTGAATATATATTAAAATAAATTTTTTTTCTGTGACGCAAAGCTGAATTTTCAGCATCATTACTCCAGTCTTCAGTGTCACACGATCCTTCAGAAATAGGAGTAAAGTGGGTCTGATTTTTTTTATTATTTTTGAAAGAAGTCTCTTCAAGGCTGCATTTATTTGATCAAAAATACAGTCAAAACAGAAATATTTTGAAATGTTATTAAAATTTAAAGTAACCATTTTCTTTTTAAATATATTTTAAAATGTCATTTATTCCTATCATGCAAAGCTGAATTTTCAGCTTCATTATTCCAGTCTTCAGTGTCACAAGATTCTTCAGAAATCATTCTAATATGCTGATTTGGTGCTCGAGAAACATTTCTTATTAATATTCTAATCTTAATATGTTTGTGTAAATGGTGACCTTTTTTCCCCCCAGGATTCTCTGATGAATAAAAAGTTCACAAGAGCATAATTTATTTGAAATAGGATTTTTAAAGGAAATATAGCCTATTGAGATAAAAAAAAAAAAATGTTTAAACAATGTAATAGACAAAAACAAAAAAATTGAATGGTAAAGTACATAAAAAAAAATACAAATACACTATGCCAGCCTATGGATGGACTATATAGCAAGTATTTCAATGTATCTATGAAAATAATATAAAAAAACTCAATATAGTTCCCCATCAGGGAACTCGAGCTGCATTGGAACACTTTGGGAACACCTCTGCGTGACCAAGTTCTGAAGCACGTGTGAAATCAGTCCAATGGAGTAGTGTGATGTCAATAGCGGGGTGACGTGAGCAACCAGGAAGCTTAAAAGTGCACCCGGCACAGCACATGTTAGCTTCTGCTCTTCAGTGAGCACATTGTGGCGTGTGTGTTGAATGTCACAAACACTCAGTCGGTCATGAAAAAACTCTGTATAGTAAGTCATTATCATGTACAAGAATACAAGAAAGTGGCGAGCGGACGGCGCTTTAGAGTGTGTGTTCCTCCCTGCCCTCGTTATCTCATGGGTGGGGATAGACAATCTTTTCATCGTTTGTTTGGGAGTGGAGCATGCATGAACAACTCTCGAGGGAGCTGACTGTCCTGATTGTGAGCAGATCCTGCAGCGTGTGCTCCGCTTCCGCCTGGCTCTCTTTGATGAGAGCGGCCAGGCTCGCGCTCTTTCTGGCACCGGTCCAGATGCTGCCGCAACACAGCGCAGAATGTTGTCGTGGGGATCGCAAATGGATTTAGTGGAGGGATCCGAGATAGACTTGTGCTTATCCTTACCCGCTAGATCCGCGGCTCCCTCTCAGGGTTTGGAAACACGCTCTGTGGTTTCTTCTTCCCAGAGAGAGAGCCTGGCACTTCATCTATCTTCCTCCGAGGAGGTTGATGAGATGAGCGTGGATACTGAGTAGACTGTGGACTCGCTACCACTGTCCCTCGCGTATGAGGAGCTCGTGGAGGTTGTTAGTTGTGCTGTTGCCAAGTTGAACATTGATTGGCCAGCCGAGAAGCAGGACGTTTGTCAAAAGAGTAAAAGAGCACTTCCTGCATGTATGATCTTCCCTTTAATTTTTCATAATTTTTTCCACACCGAGGCGTAGGAAATGGAATGAACAATATTCATCCCTTCTCTTCAGCCCCACGGTTTCCAACTATTCAAACATTTTGGGGCTGAATGAGCAGGGATATGGGGCAATGCCAACGGTGGAGCAGATGCTAGTGAGCTGTCTCTCCCCTTCTTTGGCATCGTCCCTGAAGGCCCCGAAGTGAACTGCGTCGGGCCCTAGATATCTCTCTCTGTGCTACAAAGGAAATTGCCATAGCAATTGGCCTTAGTAGAAACTTCTGCTGAATGTCTCACAATGGGTCCTGCAGACTGTAGGGAGAGGCTACAGAATCCAGTTTGGTTCTCGCCCACCTCATTTCACCGGGGTCATTCCCACACAAGTGGGCCCCAAGCAGGCTGTGGTAATGGAACAAGAAGTAGACACTCTCTTGAGGAAGAAGGCCATGGAATGTGTTCCTCTTCTCTCTCGAGAGAGTCCACGTTCTACAGCTGGTACTTCATCGTTCCGAAGAAAGATGGGGGTTGTATCCGATCATAGATCTGAGTCTGCTGAAACACGCTATCAAACACTTTCGGTTTAAGATGCTCACTATCAAACAGATTGTGTCTCAGATCAGGTCTGAGGACTGGTTTGTCATGATAGATCTCAAGGACGCATACTTCCACGTATCCATCCTTCCTCAACACAAGTTCCTGAGGTTTGTTTTGGGGACGAAGCATACCAATATTGAGTTCTTCCCTTTAGCCTATCACTCTCACCCCGCACTTTCACCAAGTGTGTGAATGCTGCTCTGGCTCCGCTGCAGCTCCAAGGCATCTGCATACTGAATTATATCAACGACTGGCTGATATTAGCACAGTCTCAGCAGCAGGTGGTTTGGCATCAAGATGTCGTCCTCACCCATATGAAAGAGCTGGGGTTGAGGCTGAATGCCAAGAAAAGTGTGCTTTCTCCAGTACAGAGGATCACTTATCATGGCGTGGTGTGTAATTCAACAGTGATGCAGGTACGTCTGTCTTCTGCTCATATCGAATCGATTCTCACAGCCGTAAAGAAAGTGAGAGAAGGCCAGTCACTCACTGTTTCAGTTTCAGTTTCACAGTTTCAGAGACCGTTAGGTCTGATGGTAGCTGTGTCCAACGTGATACCTTTTGGCCTGCTGTATACGAGACCTTTACAGTGGTGGCTCAGGACCAATTGGTTTTCCCCGAGGGGCAACCCACTTTGCATGATCAAGGTCACGCGGCAATGCTTACGTACCTTAGACATAGGCCTGGGCGATAAAACGTTATCAGTATTTATCGACGGTACACCTTCTTCAATATCAATAGAAAAAATGTTCGATATAGAGCACGATATAGGCACGTACCATGAGTGACGCAGACAGCACACACAAACATGAACACATGCTGAAATGAGTACTGTGCCTGCCTGTGATGAGGAGATTGTGAATAAAGAATGAAAATTAGTCGAATTTAAAATAAACATTTGCATTTGAGTGTTAGGTGTGCATCAGGGAGCATCATCAGTGGCGCGCGAGATGCGGTGATGATGTAAGTGAAGTTGTTGCATTTGAATGTTTTGTTAGTCTAGCCCACGAGACGCGCCGCTGCTGCGTTATTCATTCAAAATATTAGAGAAATATAGAAGCTCAATGCGGAGAAGATCTTGAATGGGTTAAAACCGAAACCAAGCCATTCACACAGAACGCATATTCAGCGCATTTTTTAGACTGATAAATATGACTGCTGCACTCGCGTCTCAGGGAAGAGATGTATAGAAAGCCATGCAAAGTTAAAACAGTTTAAACTTTTAGATTGTGGCCTCAGGAGACAATTAGACCTATACAATAAAGAACTATTTAATCTGCATGTAAAACATTAGAAATTAGATATTTGTTTAATTTTTATTGTTTGATTGTTAAAACAAAAATATTTGTTGTTTGTCTCAATAAATTGTGTTAATTATAAATACAGTGGTTAAATTAAAAAAAATGTTCTATTACTTTTTGTTTTAAAAAAGGTTATAAAAAATGTCAATAATTATCGATACCGAACGATATGAAACATTGTATCGTTGATACATTTTTTAGCTATATCGCCCAGCCCTACTTAGACATGTGGAAGGAAGTCTTGGTTCCTGTCACATGGCCCGGTATTGGGGCTCCTTGTCACATAATGCTAACGACGGGTGTCTCCCTCACGGGCTGGTGAGCTCTGCTTGGGCTGGATGCCATGGAACAGACGTGGCCGGGACGGGGTCCGTCTTCATCTAGTAGCCCCATTCTGGCCTGCCCGAGTATGGCTCTCGGATCTTGTGTCCCTTCTCGACGGCTCTCCCTTGGAGATTCCGATCAGGAGAGACCTCCTTTCTCAGGCGGGGGGCTCCATCCTTCACCCCCGCCCAGAGTTATGGAAGCTGTGGGCGTGGCCCCTGGGGGGGCACAGCTCTTAGCATCCAGTTTCTTAGCATCCAGTCTCTCATCTGAGGTTGTTGATCATACTCCAGTTCAGAGCTCCTGACACGAGGAAACAGTACGCCCTGAAGTGGAAGCTTTTCACTTCTTGCTGTGGACAGCAACTGCAAGACCCAGTCAACTGCCCAGTTGGTACAGTTCTGGAGTTTCTGCAGGAGCGTTTCTCCTCAGGGTTATCTCCCCCCACTCTGAAGGTGTAAGTGGTGGCCATAGCTGCTTACCATGCCCCTCTGGGTGGTCAGTCATTGAGAAGAAACCCACTCGTTACACTTTCCGTGGCTCTTTGAGGCTGAGGCCAGTACAGTGCACCAAGGTGCCCTCCTGGAACCTGGCAGTGGTTCTGGAGGGCTTGTGCAACACCCCCTTCTGAACCCATTGAAGTTCCTCTCCTTGAAGACAGTCTTCCACTTCGCTATATCATCATTCAAGAGGATAGGGGATATTCAGGCACTGTCAGTTTCTCCCTCGTGCCTGGAGTTTGCCGCGGGCATGGTAAGGGCCTTCCTTTACCCGAGGCCTGGGTATGTCCCTAAAGTGCCCACCTCTATGCCAGGTCCCATAGTGCTGCAAGCCTTCTGTCCTCCTCCCTTCCAGAAAGCTGACCAGGAGAAGCTAAATCTGCTCTGTCCAGTGCGAGCATTGGATGTTTACATCCACAGAGCTGCTCTGTGGTGTAAGGCAGATCAGTTGTTTGTTTGGGTTGGTCCACCTAAGAAAGGCTTTCCAGTGACCAAGCAGACCCTGAACAGGTGGGTGGTCAAGGCCATCTCACTTGCTTACGAGTCCTCTGGCCTCCAAGGCCTTATTCTTGGGTGCTTCCCTGCAGGACATTTGTGATGCAGTGGATTGGTTCTCTCTGCACACATTTGTTTGGTTATGTAACCTGGACCTGGCCTCTAACCCAGGATCTCAAGTCCTCTCGTCTCATAGGGGACTTGATAGTATGGCGCAGTGAGCATTCTCTTTCCCAAAGCGTTCCGACGCAGCTCGAATTCCCTGATGGGGAACATCTCAGGTTACATGAGTAATTACATGATTCCACACGTGCTTCAGAACTTGGTCACGGAAAGGCGTTTCCAATGCAGCATCTCATTCCCTTTAGGGAACCATGGTTACATACGTAACCTGAGACATTTTATTTTTAAGACTTTTGACAATATTAAAAAGTAATGTGTTTTTCCCAATCATCATTTAAACCCAACAGAAGCTTTTCTGTTTATTTATTTTTATATGAAAAAGGCAACATGGGAAGCTCTTTGGCTATTTTTTAAATGAGGATGCAAAGAAATTCAGTAATTTAGAAGCAATTAACAATACACTGCTGTGACTCATTTGCTCATTTCACCTATGTCACTTTGACTTTTGGCTTTGGAATTGGAGTAGAGCACCATGAAATCTCTTGAGAAAAAATTATTAGAGCTTTGAATTAAATCTTTTACTAATCTTGCATCTGGATGAGATAATACAGCTCATTGATATGATTTGTGCCTTTTCACATGCTCAGTTCATGTGTTCAGACAGCAGAGAATAGTAGATAGCTTTTTGGTTGTACATGAAATATTTGCCTTCTCATATGACAATTCTTTGATCATTATGATTTCAGTGAACCTCAGCTACTCATCGCTGTTTAAACCAGCCATATTGGGGATTTGTTGGATTTGAAAGTAGTGATTAAACCATTGTTGACAGAGTAAGAGCAATGTTAAATTCCTGTCCCCTGTTATCAGCTGTACACCTGGCCCTTTGAAGAATGTCCTAAATACATTTTTGTGTGCATCTGTGAGGGAATGAATTTGTAGGGCATTGTTTTGGTTGCTGTATGGGGAAATTGAGAGGTTGAGAATGGGCTGCAGGTTTGTGGTTCTACCCCCTCAGAGAAAGGAGGAAAGTTTGTGATTACCTGGCTCCATGCTGTTGCACATGGCTGTGCCTAGATCAACCTGACCAAGGGGCTTCTTGCTGCCAAACTGGAAATCAGTATTCTGCTCTGCTATGTTGTGGAGTTCACCTTGCCAACTGTGTTTCACCACATATGGCAGACAGGGAGTGCCTGTTGGTTCATTCATTCTTGCAAACTATTTATCTCTATTAGAATATCTGAAGGGTACAAATGCTGTTAAAAAATGAGCCCACAATCAATGACATCTTTAGATCATTTCAAGGATGTTTTGGTTATTCTTTTGGATTTTATGGTTTGTTTTTGGAATAGAATCCATAAAAGCTGTCAGATTTATTAAATCCAGCCTACAAATAAATTAACTTGCAGAATTTTGATTTGGCCTTTAATGTAATCCTGTAATTTTCTTAAGGTTTAAATAGTAGCTCCAAAATTTTTGTTTTTTTAAATACAGAGAAATATAATAATAATAATAATAATAACTGGTGTATTTTCATTATTATATATTATAATAAACATATTTACATTATCATTAAAAAGCTTGGGGTTATGAAGATTTATTTATTTATTAATATAATAAATAATATTTATTATTGATCAAAGAATCCTGCAAAAAAAAAAGTTTGTCATGGTTTCCACAAAAAACTTAAGTAGCACAACATTTTCAACATTGACAACAATAAGAAATGCTTCTTAAGCACCAAATCAGCATATTAGAATGATTTTTGGAAGATAATGTGACATTGAAGACTAGAGTAATGACTGCTGAAAATTCAGCTTTGCCATCATAGGAAGAAATTACATTTTAAAATATACTGAAATAGAAAGCACTTGTTTCAAATTGTAATAACATTTCACAATAGTACGGTTATTAATGTATTTTTGATTAAGTAAATGCAGCCTTGTGAGTATTTCTGTATTTCGGTGAGTAAGAGATTTCTTTCAAAAACATACAAAATTTTACCCTAACCTTTGATCGGTACTGTGTATATAAATATAAATGTAAATGTTGTACTAAAATAAATGTTTAGACTAAGTTCACTGTGCATAATAAGGGTTAATATATTTAGTTCTGATATGCTTTCAAATTATGCGTCTTGATTTCAATGTGATTACTATTCTGTGCTCAATAGGATACCAATTTGTTGCTGAAAACTTTGCTCTGACTTCATTGCCATAGCTTAATGTTTTCTTTTTCATAATTAGAATAGCTTAATGCTTTCTTTTTCAGAATGCAGAAACAATTATAATGCCTCTCGGCAGCCTTGATTGTTTCCTGTCACCCCTGGCTCGTCATGCTAATTTTTACATAGAACTTGATGAACTCCCAGTATTCACGAAGGGCAAGAGCCCCCACTTATCATGCATTTCCAAACCATCAGGAGTTCAGTTGTATGTATAATGGATGTCCTCTTTCCTGCTGAGTCCAGTTTGGCGTCAGCGATAGTGATTTTACCATAAGAACTCCACTTGTTGCTATGAGTGTCTCATTACTGGACCTGTTACAAGTTGTTCTTTGGAGTAAAGTGCGTCATGCAGTGAGTAGCTATCAGGGTTATTCTAAATGAGTTTTCGTTTGGCTGCTGTCTTGTGTCACATGGTGTCACTTATTGTAAAGTTTGTTTTTTAGGTCCTGGTCAGAGATTATTTTATCGGTTGTTTTTTGTTTTGTTTTGAATTGTTTTTGTTTTGCACTGTCCACTGTGCCATATGCTGTGTGTACTGTTTGAGACCAAATCCAAGGAAAACCGAAGTCTTTTAAAAAAGTAAACTAAAATCTCTCTTTAATGAGTAGTCATATTATCACCAAGGCTGAGGCCATGTTGTAGCCTTGTTTAAGGTGTTGTTTGTGCTCAGATTCAAGAATATATTGCCTCATCAAACTCTCGACCCTGAGAGTAAAGCTCTGTCATCAAAGCTGAACAATAGGCTTTTAAAGCTATTTAAGATATCAAAAGTAAGTGACCTGTTGAGGTGACGTACATTTTACACTGGATGTCTAAAATGTAATGAGGAATGATGGTTAGCTACTGTGGTAATTTAACATCACATGCATATTATGTAGATGGAACTGATGGTTCAATTCTTTATATTAAAAGGCCTTATAAAATTGACTTGAAATGGCCTTTTGCACTGCTTATGGAACTATTTTACATATGAAAGAACGGAACTGTTCACTTAGCAAATGTTAGAAATTTCTCTCTAATTTGTGTATTCTGTCATTAATTTTTTTTCTCCTGTGGGAATGTGCGGCCATTTGCTCTTTTATTTGACAGCAGTGATTTAGCACTGTTTTAATAGCTGTTTTAATAACCTAAAGTTTAAAGACATTGAAAATCAGCACACAAGCATGCAGCCCCTTTTTAAAATCATTCTGGTCTAATTTGGAAAAAGAATAATAAAAATACTGAATCATTTCATGAAATGGATGATTAGATTATTGTTTTGATTCAATTAAAACCACAAAAGTTAAGTTGTAATAATTAAGTTGTAATAATATTTCACAATATTACGGTTTTTACTGTATTTGTGATCAAATAAATGCAGACTTGGTAAGCATAAGAGACTTCTTTCAAAAATATTAACAAATCTTAATGACCCCAGACTTAAAACGGTAGTGTATGAAAATTCCTATTAAAAAGTACTAAAGGACGTTTTAGAATTTGGGAATGCACAATATTGAAAGTCTGGCTGAAACGATAAGTTGAGTATTATTTTCATATAATAGCTCATATTAAAATTTCTATTCTTTTTAAATTGGGATTTAATCTCCCATTTATATAGTCCTGATGTTTAATGAACCCACATTTCACCAATGTGAAATGTGCGAATTTCTACAGTGCTTTGTGAACTAAAAAATTCTCATGCCCTGAGTCTGAGCATTAAATGTGCTCTCTTTCACTCTTTCTCTTTTTAATTTATAAAATGAAGTGAACAACATCAGTCTAGCTCCTGTGGTTTGACCCTGCTCTGTCTTTTCATAGTTACTGTGCCCAATAACAGCACTCTCTCATTCTCTTCACTTCTCTCTCCTCCAAGCTGCAGTTGAATTTCTTCTCCTTCCAGGATTGCTCTGTATTTGGGGAGCTCTTGTGAACAAGGGCTAATTTTTTCACTCAGCATGGCTCTCATCTCAGCACAGTTAAAGTTGCTGTTCTTTAAAGCACACAGCCTCCATGATTGGAGGAGACCTGCCTCCTCTAAGAGCCTGTTATTAATGTAAAAGTCAGTGCAGGAAAGGGGACGGGTGGTGTAGAGGACAAACCGTGTGCTCGCTATACTTCACATTACCACAAGATAAAGTCGGAGATGAAAGTCTGGCTTTCTCCTTAATCCTCAGATCGCTCAACCTGAGCTCACTTTATAGAATGATTTTTCCAAGACATCTAAAAAATAGCCTGTTGGGCATTACGGATACCAGCCACGTTCTTATAACTTTCTTTTTGTCTGCTCCGAGACGTCACAGCAGACCCAGTTTGTATGTGAACCGGTGTTATCTGGAAACTCCTAATTTGCATAATGACTTCCGAACTTCTGATAAGTGAGGGACCTTTTTTCGTCTGTTTTTGTCAAATGTTTTTCTCTCACCCCTCAAATCTGATCTTTTTAATAGTCAGCACGAATGTATTTAATTGTTCAAATGATCAAAATATTAGTAAAATCCCTCTGAGGATCTGATGATAGTGAATGAATAGCTGGATTATATTTTATTTGTCTTGGAGAGAAAACGAGAAATCGTGTCGGTTATAACTTCAGTAACAAAATATGTTTTTCACATCATACCCTTTTGTGCATTTTGACCTCACTTTAGATGCAAATTTACCGCAACTTAGCATCAGTTGATGAAACTGAAACTGAAACTTAAAACAAGGTTAACTTTGAACAAGGTTATGTGAAATGCTTTCACTGTCACCATGAGTCTCATGCACGCTTGGTCACAAACAGCAAATTATGACTCTTCAACTGTGATTTGTCTTGTAGGGTCAGTTTAACCCAATAACAGCTATGCTGGATAATATCCATATTCTCCCAAAAATAAAAAATCTGACTTAAATTACTTACCCTCATTTTGTTCCAAATCTTTATGACTTTAATGACAATGAATGTGTCCACAAAAACAAAACACTATAAAAAAAAAATCATTTTTGGTAAGCTCGTATAAAATAAAATATAAATATTAGATGAAACAAAAAAATTATAAAATTTTGCCTTGGCATCTAATTGAAGATAACGTTGAAGTACTAGAATTACTAAAACTGAAACTGAAATAAAAAATTATATAGAAATAAAAGAAAATGAACATGACAAAAGCACATAAACTATAATAAAAGCTACATATTTTTTCAAAATATTTCTAAATACTATAATATTATATAAATAATAATGAAATAAAATTGCAGAATGTGGTCCATATGACTTGTTTTGAGTCAACTAAAGTTATATAATAGCTTTTGGAGAGGAACAGACCGACATTTATGTTGTATTATGTTGTATGATATGAAAATATGCCCTAGCTGTCCATCAATGGTACTTGTACATCAGTTTTGAAGCTACAAGGATATTCTTCAGAATTAGTTCTTTTGTTTTCCTCAGAAGAAAGAAAATCAGGTTTGGAATGACTTTAGGGTGAGTAAATGATGATTGTTTTTCAATTTTGTTTGACAAATGCCATTGTAGGAGGCAACAAAATATTTCCAGACATATCTACATGCACTTTCTCTGTCTGAATCAAAGTATTTAGGAAGCCTATAATTATGTGTTCACCTTTATACAAATCATTTTCCTTTGAACCTTTTCATGTGTGACTTTCCTGTGAGAGGTTCTCTCAAAAGCCACATGTAGTCCCTGAAAAGTCAAGTGTTATTTAAAGAACACAGAGCGAGAAGTTAGATCAGTTTGGCAGACAGACTTTGATCAGGGGAGTTTGCGCTAATGGTTGCTGAGGTTACGACATGCTTGATGACAACATAATGTCAGTCTCCACTAGGGGTTGCACCGACTAGTCGACTAGTCGACTTCAATGCTCTGCCATGACGCGTTAAGCTTGACTAGTCGACTAGTCGCTGGTCCTATAGAGGGCGCAACAGGATAATAAATCTTTGAAGGACTTCCACATTTACGCTCCGTTTCCAAACAGTTCAAATGACAAATAAATGCATACTCTGAAAGCGCTCCACAAGACATGTGTGATTATATTACTGGATGCTCGAAATTGAACAGAAGAATGCACATTTAAACAGCTTGTACAGGTAAGTTAATCACCGTTCTAATCTAATGCGCTGCTGCACTGTAACACACACACATAGGCTACAGACAGTAGCGCGTACATCACGCACACAGAATCATTCAGCGCGGAAATGTATTGTCAACACTGTTCTGTGATTTCTCAATAAAATAGCTTAGAAACTGAAAAGTCCAAGCATATATTTCTTAATAACTAAATTCCACAGCTTCACTACTAGTAGAGAGACGCTGCCAGGTAGAATTAATTCACACACGCAATCGCTCTCACTAATGCATTCATATTAATGTAATCTTTACTGTGCTACTTTATCTGTATCTGATTTAGAACGAGCAGAAATCTGTGAGAAATATAACGACCCAAAGACAAACATAAAAGTCGACTTCAAAAAATCAGAAGTCGTTCAACCCCTAGTCTTCACAGCATTAGAAGCAAGGTGTCTAAATCACACTAAGCTCCCTGGACTACCGTGTCTCGATGCAAGCAAATTTTTCCTTGCTTTCCCGCTTGCTTTTTTCCGCTTGTGAAGATCTAAAACTGTGAATTAGTGATGGATGGTGTTTTTGAAAATCATTTTTTTTTTTTTATTGAAAACATATGCTTAGGCTATGTTTACAATAATAATAACTGCTGTACACTATTTATTTGACTCATGAAGTCTGTGCTTTCACAGCGTGCCATGGTAGTAATCATTTTAGTTATGCAGATTAGATCATGCTACTGTATACACAGAAAGCAACTCTAATTTAGTCAACTATTCCCGCCTCTGTTGATAGTAACTGGCCCACTTTCAGCTTCAGTCAAAAAGCTGCAATTTTTTTCTTTTTTGATCTGTACATGTTTTCTCTCACAGTTTGAATGCACAAGTAACTGCGAGTAGTTGTGAAACTGTGCCATCTGTGGTTTATAAATAAATGTTGTTGTGTTGTGGAGAAACGTTTAGCATGGTGGCGCCGCAGGTGTCCTTTAACTAGCACTGTGGCATGTACAGAAAAAATCTCATATAAATTAGCTGACAAGCTTGAGTAGACTGTCAAAATGAGCTCTGGAGACAAATTTTCACTGTTAAGTGATTTTATTTTTTATTTAAAAAAAATAAAGTAATGGATAGGTTTTTACATTTAAAAATTGAGGCTGAAGGCCCTTGTGGATGATTTAGTTGCAAAATTTGTCACCATATGCAAATACTTCTGATGTAGCATTTTCATTTTAGTAATATTTAAATTATTGGTTCACCCAAAAATTAACTTTTTCTGAAAATGTACTCACCCCTCTGCCACCCAAGATGACTTTGTTTCTTCATCTGAAAAGATTTGGAGAAATTTAACATTACATCACTTGCTCACCAATGGATCCTCTGTAGTAAATGGGTGCCGCCAGAATGAGAGTCCAAACAGCTGATAAAAGCATCACAATAATCGTCAAGTAAGCCACACAACCCCTGTCCATCAGTTAACATCCTGTGAAGTGAAAAGCTGCATGTTTGTAAACAACAAATCTATCATTAAGATGTTTCTAACTTTACACCATTGCTTCCGGCAAAAAAAAAAAAAAAAAAAGAGTCCATAATCCATAGTATTGTTTTCTTCAGTTAAAAAGTCGTCACGTCTGAATCGGGAGAAATATGCACAGTTTAAACAGTTTACGAGCAAAAATAGTTCAAAACATTTATAAACAAATATGTCAGTTGATTTTGATGTGAGAGGGTAACAGTGGAGCGACTTTTTCACTGGAGGAAGCATTATAATGGACTCATATTTTGACCAAAAGTAATGGTTTAAAGTTCATGACAATGTTAATTAATGGACTGGAGTTGTGTGGATTACTTGTGGTTTATTGTGTTGTTGTTATCAGCTGTTTGAACTCTTATTCTGACGGCACCCATTCACTGCAGATGATCTGTTGGTGAACCAGTGATTTAATGCAGAATTTCTCCAAATTTGTTCTGATGAAAAAAAACTCATCTACATTTGGATGGCCGATGAGTGGTACATTTTAAGGAAATTTTCATTTTTGGGTGAGCTATTCTTTTAAGTATACATGTTTATTCAAAACAACCACTTTGGGAAGTGTAAAAATTTTCTGTTTCATTTCTGTCATTTCATAACCTTTCGTTTTTAAATGTTATAACTCCTCTATTATTTTGCTTTTAGTTCAGTTTGTATTTTCCTGTTAGTGCAGCTGCAATGTTAGTACAGGCTTTTTTCACAAATGAATCCCCATTGTGATCGGAACAGTAATTGTTGATGCAATTTGCAGATACTTAATTAATTCCCTATTATAGCAGTTTTTGGCTACTGTTTTGTCTCAGAATGTATGTGATTATTTCAGGGATTCTCATTAGCTTACAATCTGCAACATTGTCAAAATGATTAAATGATTACCTAAAAATCAACCTTTTATCATTGTGATTATCTCATGAATCAGCATGAAATTATTTTTGTTGCTATTTAGTATTTTGGGACCTTTAGCTCCTCTGAATATATTCCTCATAAACAGAGTTGGTAAAATATCATATTGCTGGATAGTTTCAAATCACCAGGCCGCAATAAGATCATAGAGCTTTATCTATCTATCTTACCATTACTAATGGGCAATTATAGATGAATGCTCCTCATTAATCCTTCACAGCCCTGGAAATGTTAATTTCATTTAGTGGTATCCTTACAGTGGCCAAACAAATGCCCATTGCTCTGTGGGAGTTAACCATCCCGCTGGACCTGTACATTAGCCTTTTGCGTTTTCACCAAACGGCCCGCCTCTTGGCAGACATAGGAAGCTACGACTGCCAAGTAAACACATTAACAAAATAATTCTGGGTTAATTGTCATGCACAGTGTCACTTTGGGCTGTTGCTGTAAGACTATTTGTGCGTATGTTTGTGAGAGAGAGCAAGGGTGACAGACACTGCGTCATTGCTGTGCTGGATTGAGTACTACACCTGCATGCTTACCAGTTAAGCTTTTTTGAATGGACTAGAAAAATAAGATGTTTTTCAAGATAATTCAGTTGAAAGAGGAGTGGAGCTTGTTGTTATATACTGATTTAATGTTGCTTATTGATGGCTTTGTGTAGGTAGTTTAGAGGTTTAAAAAAATGTTTAAAATGCCAAGAAGTCACTTCTTACAACTACAATAGCTTTTATAGTGCTTTTACTGAAATACCACTACTCTCTTAAAGAATAAATACATTTACTGAATGTTTTAGAAGCATTATGTTATATTATATTATAATTTTATATTATATTAGAACTTTAAAGCTACATAACGTCTTTTCAAACTTAAATGAATAGAATAGAATAGAATAGAATAAGTGCTTTCTTTGAACTATAAAAGTATTTAAATAGCACACTAAGTCTTTTAAGCCTTTTGACATTTTAGTTTTCACAGTGTCTCTCTGAGGGAGTATGAATTACTTGCAGGTTTATAACGACATTGGCGAACTGACTATGCTGTGGCAGCTGCTGCGCTATCAGCACAGAATGCTAGCTTGCAGGTGATTGAGAGTCGTGATCACCTGTTTTATTGGGGATGGTGCATGCAGACATTTGATGGACAATGGCCTTGTTTTCCCTCCTCTAAATGAAAGCCACAATTGTTGATATTGGTTTTTGCCCTCAATGTATTCGTTCATTAATTATTCTTCTATGTATGGTAAATCAACCAAGCTCTTTTCAGAACACATTAGCAGGGACTCTCTGCAAAGGCCAGCAACAGTGAAAAAAGCATCATCATTCGCAGAAATACTTATTACGGTGTAGAACTAATGGCAGGGGTTGACATTTGACAACCTTTTTGACATGATGTACCATTTAGAATTTTTCTTGTTAATTACTCTGGCACATGATCTCTTCCCTTAATTATGACATTTTGAGTCTCTGTCATTAAGTTTTGAAGGTTGAATTTTTCATTTTGAGAGTCAATTACATTTAAAATCAATGAATCATTGAAAAAGTCATTTTCAATGATTCATAAAATCATTTTAATTAATTTTTTTTAATTAATTTTTTTGTCAAGTTCTATTAATTCATTAAAATATCAAGACGGTACAACTGTAGTAATATAATGAAGAATAAATTACAGGTGCATCTCAATAAATTAGAATGTCGTGGAAAAGTTCGTTTATTTCAGTAATTCAACTCAAATTGTGAAACTTGTGTATTAAATAAATTCAATGCACACAGACTGAAGTAGTTTAAGTCTGATGCACCTGTATGCTTTTAAGCTTATAATAATAATAATAATGTAATATTTTTTAACTTAATACATTTTTGTTTTGGTCCAATATAAACATTTGATATTTTTTTAAAATTATGATTAAGATTATTAAAATATAATAAACTATTTTTAGAATAAATTTTCATGAGTTTCATCAGTTGACGCTTCTAATTTATACTTATTTAATACATATTTTTTCATTCATTTAGTACATTCTCATTTGTCATTGACCCTTAAAGCATTGCCAGGGGTAACATCTCCCAATTTGTACAAAGTATTAATCTGAGAGTAACAAAAAATCTAAGCAAACTATATCACTGCCATGTGCACAAGTACACTGTGTGACATTTCCCCCAATGGGCTGCATGGATGTTTTATCCATGCTGTGCAATTCACTTGGATTGCTTGCCTCCTCATAAAGCTCATAACTGCATAAACGGGCTGTGTGAGGTTGAGGAAGGATTGCTGTGAAAGTTAATTCGGCATGCAGGCGCAAGGAACGTCAACGTTTCGAAAATAAGCACCTAAATAAAACCAATGCATTTAGCATCTCGCTCTGATCACTTGTACGCTGATCTATAGGAATGGTAAGATTAAAAGCACATTTCCACTTTCTTTGCCTAATCTATTAATTTCCAGCATAGCAATTGGCCCCAGATCCTGATCCCTTCGGTACATGTAACCCGAGCCCAGAGGCCCATGTGCGTCAAGATGTTTATTCGAAGGATGCTACAAAAAACGAAGGATGTTATCTAAAAGACACGAGAAAAGCCTAGAGGCAGGAGTGCTTATTTCTGCTAAATTACCATGCAGAATGAGCCAAACTGGGTTGCAGGCTGCGTCATACCAAAATGATATTATCTTATTACGAAGATGCATTGAGTCTGACAGTCTAAATGTGGAGGAGAGTGGCTCAGATGTCTAGCAGTTCTGGGACAGCGGCTTTGCGTAGAGTTTAGAATCAGCGACTGCCAATCAGGGGTCATGGAGGTGCGGAGAGGTGTCAGGAATGAAGCTGCGGGCACATTAAGAGTGAGTAGTGAGCGAAGAGCTTCTTCCGAGTCAGGAAATCCATTTCGGGATAAGTGCTTTTGGGAAGAGCTCCGAAAAATCAACCCGTACCTGGACATGTAACTGAAATTAAGTTAGCAGAAAGAGTTTGAGTTTGAGACTAAATCAGGGTTATTTATTTATTTAAAAAAAGTAAATGATTGTCGGGTTCCATTAATTAATTAAAGAAGAATTTATTACAAAGAAGAAATTATGTTTCAAAACTGGCTTATTTCTAAAGCTGTTTTAACAGTTTTTAATAACAGCAACTGAAGTAATAGCAGCAGCAACATCAATAATAGTAATAATAGTTGTTCTTGTTTTTATTATTATTATTATGTTAATAAACTATTGTTTTGGTCAACTATTAACATTTTGAAAAACTTTTTTTTATTTATTAAAATGTACCTACTTGCATGTTAATAATTATTAAGATGTAGACACTCACAACTCAACAAGAAAGTGGTCGGGTTTGAAACTAAATCAAAAGTGTTACATTTTTTAAGCGAACCTTCAGGAGAATCACTGAATTATGAATTATTATGTATGTTTTATTGCCTTCATCTCTGGCCGTGCCCTCTGTATTTTTTGGTTCCGACTGAAGCCAGGCAGAGGATCACCTGTTCGCTGAAGTGAGATAAAGCCGCTACACCGGGATGAGGTCTGCCCCTTGTTCTAGAACAGCCGTCACAGCTCCCTCTGTGTGTGTGAACCAACACTTCTCCGCTCTGCAGTTGACCTTGTGGAATTGGTGTCCGGGCCCTCTGGAGACCTCTCGTCTTCGGTCACCCTCGCTGCATATCATCTCTCTCTGCTGATTCTGTCACTTGCTGCCTGTCCGCCATGGGCAATTTTTGTACTCTGGGCCCCGTCTCATATGAATGAGCAGTCATCTTGTGTTGTCTCGCCTTAAACGTTGTGGCTTTCGACAGGAAAAACCTGTGACCTTCTGAAATGACACATGCAGCACTAGAAGTCTTTCTGTTGAGTATATATGCTGTTTGATATAAGATAAGAGGCAATAGCGTCATGTTTTGCCTATGTTGTCAGGACCAGATGTACCCACAAGGATAGTAAAACCTGTTATCTGTTCTAAAACCTAGCGAGCTGCCTGCAGCTTTTAAAGCATCATAGGTGTCCTCCTGACACAAAGGATTTTCTAGACGGTGTGTAACTTAATTATTCTGCCTCCTTGGGTACTTAGTTTTTAGGCAAAAAGCAGACAAGGCAGCATCACACATATAGTTTGCAGTGAAGGCAAAGCTCATTACTGGTGAAAAAAATGAGCCTAAGCTTCTTTACTGGTCTCCCAAACTGGTCAGACTGGTCTGTTTTAAAGGAATGTTGGGCACTTTTCAGCTGATCAGGCTGGTAAACCAACAAGATGCTCACCTAAACTAGCTAAACACCAGCTTGGCCCGGATACAGCATACACTTGTGTGTGTGTGTGTGTGTGTGTGTGTGTTTTCAGCAGTGATTTCCTGACAAGGCAAGAAAAATTTTGATTATAAACAAAGCTGTTTCATTCAGTACTGAAAAATATAGATTAAAAGTTGTCTAATTTAATTAGAATAGATTATTTTAGATTATTATAGATAATTACAATACTAGTTTTGATGTCTTAATTCATAATTTTAGGATAGGTTAATTTAAATGTTTCAAACAAAACCATCTTGCTTTTATTTTGGTGGTTTGACAGCAAATAAATATATGCGCTGCTGGATTCAGAGTGATGTGTGGCACTGTGTTTATTTAACGCATGCATCTCATGATATGGTGTTTCAGCTTCTCAATGTGGCTTGATTTGCATATTGTGACATTGATTATTTATATATATATATATATATATATATATATATATATTGTGCAGCCCTATTTGCTTTGTATTTTTATTGTGGAGTAATGCACCTGATAGTTTAGCAACATGCCAACATCCAGCTGTATTTACATCAATTGCAAATCAAGCCTCTTGTGCAGAGCGATTAGTTGTGCGTAGAGTTCAAAATCAGTCACATATGAGGTTCCTATATGTTTTCGACTTAAGCCACCTTTCCACTGTTACAGACATTCGCATACAATTGATGCATTTCGCCTTCTAGTGGCCGTCGCATGGAACTTTGAAATTGATCGTGAAGCAAGTTACCCTTCATTCACCTTTATGAAATGAATGAATAATAAATGTATGAATATCCACACAAAACATAGCACTCAATACATCTGAAAGAAAAACGTTTTCTAGGGCTAGTCAATGTAAATAATGATTTAATAATTAAAAATTAACCATTTCTGCCATAATTATTCATAACTGCCATTTTATAGAAATTTTCCGGTCTAGCTGCAGAATATAAAATATTTCAATGCATCCAAAACTCAAATCGGATACAAAATTTCTGCATACCTCCATGCAGCTCTCGTTCTACTCTGCATTGGAAATGAATGACTTCCGGTCTGTCATTTTTTCTGAGATGCCTATGTGGGCAGCTCACTAGGTTTTGGAACGGAGCTCAAATATCAGCTGAATTGTGTGGTCTACCCAACAGTTTCCAGGAGAAGAATGGCTTAATTAACCTATGAACTAATGTCTAAATGCAATTAGAAAAATGTTGAAAGGTTTCTGTGAGGGTTCTTTTAGGGGTAGGTTAGAAAATATCATAGTCTCTCATGGTGATATAAAAAAAGTATGTGTAGTACAAAACAAAGTCGTCCCATGTGTCGGGTAAGTAGATTAAGATCTTGTGTTTCACGAATTAGTGTGTCAGAAGTAAAGCTGAGAGCTGTGGGAATATGGCCATGTACACTGATTATCATACTGAAATATAAATGAAGAGACAATGGCTGTCTGTTTGCCTATTCACCTAGTGTAATTAGAACAGCACAGAATGAAGGACTTGAGAGATGAAGAAGCATTGTACTGCAATTCCTCAAGGGTTCTGTTCATTGTTCTTTGGTGTTGACTAATATGAGGCTCTGTAATGAAGGTATATGAGGCATTAACAAGCCATAATTGGGGCAAACCATAAACATGCCATTTTAAATGGTTAGTTCAACTGAAGATCAAAATTCGGTCATTTACTCCCCCTCATGTCACTCCAAACTTGTATGGTTTTTATGTTTAACTGATTTTCCAGAGTTCTGACAGTGAATGTGGACAAATGCTGCAAGCTCCAAAAATGACACAAAACACCATAAAAGTAGTCTTATGAATGACATGAGTGTGAGTAAATGATGACTTTTTTTATTTTTGTATTTTTGTGTCAAATATCCAAACAACAATGACAGTGTGTTCTGACGAACATTCCGGCAAATGCTTTGGGCAATGGCGTCTGAATCTAATCATCTTAAACTTGACATCTGTTTTGTTGTTCTTCATCTCCTCCTTTCAAATTTTCATGCAAGCACATTTCTGTGGATTGATATTGATAGGTAAATCTTCAGCACAGATTTGACATGAAAGCTCGGCTGCATTCTGCCTCGACTGCACGCTGGGCTCAGATTATGTATAGAAACGGGGCACCGCAGGTAGGGAAAGCAATTTCAGAGCTCACAAAAGTAGATTGTTTGGCCCATTGTATGAAAGCCATCATGATGACTAACAGTAACCACTGAAAAATACATCAAGACGGGTTTTCTTTAACTGGGTGAATAAGGCTCATTAGGAATTTTTAAAATACAATTATTATGCCATATCTTACGAATAGGCTAGATAAACGGCATTCTTTAACAGTTGTACCAGTTATACCGTTGTTGTTAAACCGAAGATAACACACATTTTCTTTTCTAGTCTTTGTCCAAATAGTGCCTATGGTCAGGAGCAATCATTTCAGCTCAGCCTTGAGATGAGTAGTGATTCATAACATTCTTTAAATGTATTTCTTGTTTTCCTGGTAAAATGATGATTTACTCTTACATGGAAATCCATGATTTTAATTTTTAATTCAAATTAAGATTTAATCTAGCTCTGTGATGTCAGTGGTGATTTTACTGTTTTTAGTATTCGACATAAACCTTCACACATTACTATAAAAACCCTGAGTGCCAATATATGATTTCAAAGTAGAAAATACATGTTTAAAAACAGTATTTCGAACTCAGTACACATTCTTAATCAGCAGTGTTTGTGGCTGAATGTTGTTTACCATATAAAATCATTTTGATTTGTCACTCAGTTGGGCATTATGCAACAAATTCTGTTGATGAAAATGAACTTGAACCTGGAGCATTCATGTATACAAAACTGCTTAAAAATCAGATAAACTATTTTATTGCACCTTTTAAACTGCTTTAGGCCCCAGTGTCGCTTTTTTTCAAAAGGGTCTGGCTGCAGCTGGCGTTTGCACTCTCAGACGTGCTTTCTCAGGCTTGCACTCTCAGACACTTGCACTTCCGCTAGCGACGTCATTTGCAGTCTTTATTATTTTTTATTTTGTTCTATTTATTGATTACTTTTTGTTTGAATCTCTCAACATTTTACAACAGTAGCCAGGTGGTGAAGACAAGAAAAAATAAACTAAATTACGAAGTCACTTGCAATCGCCACTTGCACTCTCCGATACCTCATACCTGCGACGTCACTTGCAATCGACACAAATCGTGCGTGTTGCCAATGGAGACAAGACGCTGTGGTGGTGATTTAATGATTATTTATTTTATTTATTTATTTAGTCATTTATTAGACGCTTTTATCCAAAGCGACTTACAAATGAGGACAACAGAAGCAATCAATTGTAGTATTAAAACAACTAAAAACACATCCAAAACTAATAGCTAAAACTTTATAAATACTACCTATACACAGTTTAAAAATAAAGAGATTAAATAAAAATGACAAATGCATACAACAAAATTTCAAAACTTAACATTTAAAAGAAAAACAAAAAATAAAGCTAAAAACAATTCAAAATATTAAAGAACAAAAGGTATAAGAGTATAATAATGATTCTAACATAACACTAAGCCAAACACCAAAAAAAACAACTACATATGTATGTACAACCACACACACATACATACATATATACATATATAAGACAGTATAATCTTTTTTTTTCTTTTTTTTTTTTTTTAGTCCAGAAGGATTTGTGATGACTCTTTTCTGCTCTTGACAGCACATCCCCATGAAGTGAAATTATGCTTGATGTGCCTTAAAAAAGGAGTCTGCATTTGGTATCGACTGTGAAAAGAGGAATTAATGGAAAGAAGCGCTCAGAGGCGTCACTGCACCATGGGACACAACACGTGCAATAAATCTTCTTGAATCTTGAATTATCAGTTGTTATGTCCAGCAGGTTCTGTGTTAGTCGGGGGTTTGGGGATGATTTTTCCCAGCTAAATGCGCATTGTCAATGTGGATTGCTAAATTGTGCTGATGTTCCCTGTAGGCGTATTAACCAGTGGCCTCTGGCAAATCATTTGATTGGCTATGAATCAGACATTCGCTCCAGGTTCATGTTCAATAAATTCATATTTCACAGTCCAGTTGTATTGCAGGTTTTCCAGAATGAGAACTGCAGATGAATCACCTGTGAAAGTTCAGATAGCGACCCATTACAAATCAGTGCTAAAGTTCAGCCATTCCCTACTGGGCCAGGCCCAATAATGTAATGTAATTCCTGCTGCAAGGCAGAGACATGAAACTGATTTAGTAATTGTTAAATATCCATATCAAGTATAGTCACTTCATATGTTCATCTTTACAACACGAGTGTTAAATCATTTGAGTAGAGCATATTTATCATGTTGATTGAATGTTTATACATTCCTCTCACTTTTACTAAAAAACAGCTTTCCGAAGATGTTGTACTTTATTGAGCCAGATAAAGTGTTCTTAGCAGGTGGCAGCATAATAAAGCTGAAAAATGGTTGCGGAGGATAGGAATATGATTTTGTCAGAATACAATTTTCAAATGGCCGTCAATGGAGAATAATTTAGTCTCCTAGTAATGGTGTAGTTTTAGCTATCTAACCAGTTAATTTGTTATTATATAATTAAAGCTTTATTTCAGCAAGGATGCATTGAATTGAATGAAAAGTGATGGTAAAGATGCGGTTCTTTTGAACTTTATATTCATCAAAAAGTCACTAAAAAATAATGGTTATCAAGGTTTCCACATAAATATTAAACAGCACAAACATTTTTAACATCGATAATAATTACAATGTTATTTAACATTGATAATAATACATTTTAAATTATGTTTAAAGTATATTAAAATATAAAACAGTTATTTTAAATTGTAATAATATTTCACAATATGCCAGTCCCCCTCCCTCGAATTAATGCAGATAAGCATAATAGACTTATTTTAAAAACATTAAAAAAAAAATCTTACCAACCCCAAACTTTTAAATGGTAGTTTATGTAGGTTTATGTTTATGTATAAAGTTGGGATCATAAAACAAAGCAACATTGATAATTAAAACTCTCCAAGCTTGTATTACTTGTGTCCTTTCTCTGTAGATCCTTCTTGGTAATTCAGATGTGTACTGTCCTGGCTTGGTTGATCTTTCTTTCAAAGTGCAATTTGCATTCAACAAGGGTTTGCGAGATGAAGAACAATGCTTTGTAGAATGTATCATAATAACACATCGCCTTTTCCTTTCTTTCAGTCCCAGTGGCTTTAGAAATGTGTGGTGGTGTATTACATTCATGAATCATCATTACAAGCTTGAGGGTTCTAAGCATCATTAATATTCGGTTCGTGAAGATGTATAGTCCATGATTCGCTCTGTCTTTCCTTTCCATCCTCCAAATGTGCTGTAAGGATCCCGTCTCTACTAGCGAAATTAATTGATTATATTCAGAGGCCCAGATGTAGTTCTCTGTACATCTCTGCTTTATCTGTATAAAATAGTCCATTAGGTGTTAAAGGAATAGTTCAGCCAAGAAATTAAAAGTCTGTCATTTGCTCACCCTCATGTCATCTGAACCTGTTTGAGTTGAAACACAAAAATAGGATTTTGAATATTGGTTGTCACTCTTTTTACAGAGAATGAATGGGAACTGACAATTTCAAGCTTTAAAAAGGACAAAAAAGTGGTTCATATGACTTATGCAGTTTTACTTCTTCTGAAGCTTTGTGTGAGGAACAGACTAAAATATAAATTGTTCACTAATAATCATCCACTTCAGTGAGATGTTAACCTTCTGTGTCATTTTAGAAGCTTGACAGCCTCATTCACTTTCAGTATAATGAAAAAAAAAAGGCAGACATATAAGTACATAAACCCATTGCATTCCACAGACAAAAGAAATGCATACAAGTTTGGAACAAAGTGAGTGTTAGTAACTTTTGTTATCTGCTCAAGCTCTCCCAGTTTAGGAATCGCTGGTCTAGAATATGAACAAAAGAAAGTATTTGAACAGCATTTTGAAAAATATCCATTCTACTGCATATATTCTTGCTCAGCTACAGTTAACCTCATTTTCCAGGTAGATGTGTTTGTCTTTGAGCATGTCAGTCATGGTTTTTTTAATGTATTAAGCTCGACTCGAGAATCTGGAAAAGGTCAACACTGATAGAGAGAGCGGGTCAGCTGGAATATGATGGCACTGACCTCAATCCTTCAGCCGGGCCATAGTGCGATTGGAGGACAGAAAAGGCTAAATAATTGATTAATTTTACATAAATGGATGGAATCTTGGCTCTTTTTTCAGTCCATAATACATTCCTTTTTCTAATATCTAATAAAGCATAAGTCTCTTTAAAAAGTTTTTGTCGTAGTGTCATAATTACAATTCAGTGTGTTTTAATGCAAAGACATGCATTACGAGCTGTAATTGTAGTTAAACTCACCTGTGGAATCTGGTTTTATAGATTCATTGGATAGTTATTTGTTTGTGATATTGTGAAGCAAGTATCATGCCTGTCAGTTCTTTCAGTTTCATGTCCTTCCCTCCATTCATTATTTATAATGTTCATTTCTGTACTGTTTGTGAAGCTAATATTATGCTTGTCAATTTTTTTTGGCTTGTCAAGCCACAGTGGAACACACTGTATGCTTTTTGATTTTCTATTTCAAAAGGCATGGGAATAAACCTATGAAATAAAGGAGAACTGGTCTCATTGTTCAGCACTTTCATGCTTTGCTAGTTTCTAATAATCCATTGGGGGAGAGCATACGTATCACCAAAGCACTGAAGCAGGGACTGATTCCTTTACAAAAAATAAAAATACAAAAATCAGATCTGTAGATAGTTCTGGTTGTCTAAGATATCGGATCAGGCAAGAATATTTCACTTTTTGTGGAGACTTTCTAAGAAATAACACTTCACTTTAAAGATTAAAGGAGACGTTGCCTTGGCAAATTTCAAGAACCGCTCTCCCCATACTGCATTTTGGAAACCAGCCCTTAGAGTCAGTCTAAAAAGGCTGGTTGGAATTAGTTCAGTGACTTTTTTTGGACTCGATTCATCTGTTAGGATGCTGAAGTTCAAGATCTTCCCAAGCAAAGTCAATCTTTCCAAATGACATTTACTATGGCAAATCTCAAGATCCGCTCTCCCCATACTGTATTTTTGGAAAACAACAACACTTAGGCCATGTCCACATGTACACTAGTATTTTTATAAACAGAGTTTTTCCTTCTTCCGTTTTTATAGATATAATCTCAACCGTAATGCCATGTTGGCCAATCAGAAGCCTGAAAAAGTTTCCAGGAGGTGGAGATAACAGCGCATGCTCCGACGTCACAAGCCAAAATCTCCGGTTTTGCTGTCTACACGATAACATTGTAACCGGAGTTTTTGAAAATCTTCACCCTGGCAGGAGTTTTCAAAAATGTTCGATTTCAGTGACCTGGTGCTGCGTTTGTGTGTGGACGAATGGCCAAACCGCATAAAAAAAGCTGTGGTTTTGAAAATACGTTTGTGTGGACAAGGCCTTAAATCAAACTCACCTACCTGTGATTTTCTAATGATCCTGAAGACATTGGTTAGCATGCTCAGGTGTGTTTTATCAGGGTTAGAGCTAATCTCTGCAGGAAAGTGGATCTCATGGGCCAGATTTGAGGATCCCTGCCTTAGAGTCTAGTTAATCAGGGTGTCATCGGTCTAAAAAAGCTGGTTGGAATTGGTTTGGTGACTTTCTTTTGAGTTGATTTGCCTATTAGGATGCTGAAGTTATTCAAATGATATTTGCCATGGCAAATCTTAAAAACCGCTTTGCCCATAATGTATGTTTGGAAACCAGCCCTTATAGCAGGGATCTCCAACCCTGCTCCTGGAGAGCTACCATCCAGCAGACTTTGATTCAAACCCTGTTCCATCACACCTGCCTGTAATTATGAAGTTACCCTCTTACCCAGGATTGTTTGATTGGGGTTGGAGCTGAAATCTGCTGGATGGTAGCTCTCCAAGAGCAGGGTTGGAGACCCTGCTTTACAGAGTCTAGTTCATCAAGGTGTCATTGGTCTACAAAGGCTGCTCGGAATTGGTTTGGTGACTTTCTTTTGACTCGATTTTTGCCTTTAGTATGCTGAAGTTTTAGATCTTCCTAAGCAAAGTCAAGCTTTCCAAATGGCATTTGCCATGGCAAATCTCTGCCCATAATGTATTTTTGGAAACCAACCCTCGTAGCAGGGATCTCCAACCCTGCTCCTGGAGAGCTACCATCCAGCAGACTTCAAACCCTGCTCCAACACACCTGCCTGTAATTATGAAGTTACCCTCTTACCCAGGATTGTTTGATTGGGGTTGGAGCTGAAATCTGCTGGATGGTAGCTCTCCAGGAGCAGGGTTGGAGACCCCTGCCTTACAGAGTCATCTGCTTTCATCATGGTGTCATCGGCTGGTCAGAATTACTTTGTTTTTTTGTGACTCAATGCACCTAATAGGATGCTAAAGTTCAAGATCTTCCTAAGCAAAGTCAAGCTATCCAAATGACATGTTTACGTGTGGTTTAGTCAGAGGCTCTTAGGAAATGAATTTCAAGTTTATTCCAGCAATTCTAGCTCACTCTTCCCACTCAGACCCAATCGTTCATTAGAGTGGAGCAGGGATTTCATAGCAAGCCCCACTAATGGCCCAGAAAGCAGCAGCCTGCTTGATTACCATTGATTCCCTGGCAAATTCGCTCACTTTGTTTGCTTTCATAGTTGCAGTGCCCGAAAACGCCTTGGAGATTGAAATTACATGTCCTATTGTGGGTGGCTTTGTTGGTGAGTACCGACAAGCTGATAATAAAGGGACTGTCCTAGTCCTCACACACAGTTACCTGTGACTGTCCACATTGAGTGGAAAAGTACATTATTATACTCAACACTTAAAAACAAGTTAGAAGAAGCCAGGACGTTTTTCTCATTCAGAGAGAAATGTCACTCAGGAGCTATTTTCCTCTATTGGATAATAGCTTTGCCTTAGAGGGGATTTGAGAGCTGTGCTGACATTTTGTGCCCTTTCATAAGAGGATGTCGGGTTTGTATCAAATACCAAATTATAATGTAATGAATCAAAGTTGTGTTATGGCATATAACTTTGTGTACAATAACACAGTACTGTTTGATTATTGTTCTGGGCATTTTATGGATTTGTTATATTACCAACACATATTTCTGTAGAATACTCTTGTGTTTGTATATATATTAAAGGGGTCATATGATGTTGCTAAAAATAACATTATTTTGTGTATTTGGTGTAATGAAATGTGTTTATGCGGTTTAAGGTTCAAAAAACATTATTTTCCACATACTGTACATTATTGTTTCTCCTCTATGCCCCGCC
>NW_015542355.1:475503-476724 GCF_001515605.1 Sinocyclocheilus anshuiensis
AACATTAAAACCCATTATAAACGAGGCATTTGTTGCATCCAGTGGGGACATAATTACGGATTATAATGACTTATACGCGTTGCGTTGCATTGCGCCGCGTAAACATAAAAACCATGTCTGCATTTGTGACCGGAGAAATCACAAACAACAAGCGCTACTCTACACTGCTCAAAACTCGCGTTTGAATCATTAGTGGCAAATTCTTTAAATGTGAAAACGTACTTACAGACTGCGAGTCAGAACAGCCGTCATTGTAGTCTACTCTACCAGGCTCAGGAAACAGTCCTCCATAAAATGCGCTGCACACATCTGAATATTTGGGTTGAAGTGTTCTTCCCACTTCGTGACGTAGACATGTGGGGGCGTGTTTAAACGAAGCGTTTTAGGAGGGCATTTTATAAAGAATATCTCTGTGGGTTTGAGAATTTAGTCTTTGCAACTTTAGGGATCTTATCTATTCACGAACAGCTTGTAACACTCCAAAGAGAAAGGAAAACTTGAAATCGCATCATATGACCCCTTTAAAGTACATGATGTACATCTGTCTTCTCTGCCTGTCGTTTTATCTATTGCTTTATCTGTCGTTCTGTTGTATCTATCTATCTATCTATCTATCTATCTATCTATCGTTCTTTATATCGTTCTATCGTTCTTTCTATTGTTCTATCTGTTGTTCTATCTATATATATGTCATTCTATCGTTATATTGTTGTATCGTTCTATCTGTTGTTCTTTCTATTTGTCATTCTATCTATTGTTGAGGCTTTCTCTTTTATCAGTCTTTCTTTGTTGCGCTATCGTAGTGTCTGTTTATTTATCTGTCTGTCTGTTGTTCTATCCATCTATCGATCATTCTATAGTTTTTTTTGTCTTAAATTAAATGAATACTTAATTCAGGGTGGTTGCCAGGGTGTTTGTATGTAGTTGATAGAGTGTTTTGGTTTGTTGCTAGGGTGTTGCTGTGGTGTACCTAGGGTTGGGTGCCGAAGCCCGGTACCAATATGGCACCGGTACCTACAGTATGTAACCGGTATGTACTAGAACTGAATTAGAATGCAGGTTTCGGTGCCATGCCTGAGCGATCGATTGAAATATTTGACCTCTGGTTCTCCGAAACGGACGTAAGAAGCATCATCACCAGCACCGCACGTGAAAAAAAATTTCCCGACTGAGAAAATGCATGTGAACTCAAGTCGGAAAGCTCTAATAATACAAATCCAA
>NW_015542355.1:476947-491988 GCF_001515605.1 Sinocyclocheilus anshuiensis
TTTGGGGAATTTTTATTTATTTATTTTTTTTAATAAGTATCGGTTCAGGCACCATTTAGGCACCGAAACTGTTTTAAAAGTATCGATTTGGCACCGGTATCGAAAAAAACAAACAAACGATACCCAACCCTAAGTGTACCTCTGGTTACTGGAGAATTAGTAGGTGTTTACTATAGGCATGGGCCGATTACCGGTTTCAAGGTATACCGTGATTTGAAAATTTCACGGTTTCAAAACCGCTAATATTTTCCGTTACACCGTTCCTGCTGTATGCGCTGTTTTTCATGTCTCCTCAACGACTGAAAGTGTAGCAATCCCTCAGCTTGAGTGCAGTGTAGAGAGTAACACGACCCTCCTGTTGGTGCGAGCGAGCGATCAGTCACGTGTGTGTAGGATAACCGAACTAAGGAGCTTCCCCTGGAACTTACGCGATTGGCAACCGGACGTTTTTTTGTCTTATCGCAAGCAACTCGTCTCTGTTCTGGACTTGCACAAACTGCGTTGCAATGCAATCGTTTTCGATATAAATGATATGTATATGAATTATATAACTAAAATTAAATAACTATAATTACAGATTTAGGTTAAATAAAGATGTCAGTCTTTATTTTTCTTCTTTTTAGGAAACAAATCAAAGAAAAATAAACAAATTCTGCTGTTCCTAATATTCTGTATGTTGCTCAAAAACAAAATATATTGTGTTCTGCTGAATTTTTATTTTTATTTTTTACCCAGTCATTTAAAAATAACACATTTTAGAGCTGTAACGACAGTACCGTGATACCGTGATATTTGTGCTTAAGGTTATCATACCGTCAAAATCTCTTACCGGCCCATGCCTAGTTTACTATAGGGTGTTTGTTGTGGTTGCAACGGAATTGTTTGGTGGTTGCTAGGATGTTTTGGGTAGTTATGATAGCACTGCTTGGTGGTTGATGGGGTGTTGTACTTGACATTGTTCAGGGTTTTGTAGCTAGATACGTTTTATCACTGATACATTTCTCAAGCTTGTAGCATACTCAGGTTTGCATCCTGGAGTGCTAGTATTTAAAAGCTGGGATGGAGGTTGGCACTTTGTCGGTGTGTGAAGTCTTCGACTTACAAAGCATACTGAAATTACTTAAAGTTGTAAATAATTAATAAGATGGCTCTGCCAAATCACTTCAAAGTACTGTATTTTGCTTTTTAACTTGAAGTCAATTATACATTTTAAAATCCCCTGGAACAAACTCTGTGACTCGGTCCTTGATATTCTGGGAATTCGGGAGTATCAAAAATGTTCAAAGTTATGTTTTAAGTACAGCATGCAAGCATCATTTTGAGGCTTCCCGTTTGGAAAGCGAGTAGCAGGATACTCATAGTTAATTGTATAATTTTCAGGAGCAACACTATAATTAGCATTATTAGAGCTTAATTAGGCCACTCAACAGACATGCAATGGCAAAACAGCAATGAGACTAAACAGAGAATTGCTTTTCAACTTGATTATGAAACATCAAAAGGGCCTTTGAAACTGTCAGAGATAGACAGGACTCTCATCTCTCATAAGGTTCATCTTATTTTTCTTTGCCACACACATACTAGTCTTATCTGTCTAACATCATTTTCACAAATCACTGGACTTTGTTGGATAAATGCAATGTGTCATGATCAGCCGAATAATTTGCAGACCTCATTAGCATCCTCTCAGAGATAACAGCCGGTTATAACAAGCTCCATCACAGGAATGATTAAATGTGTTTGCAAATATTTCCACCTCTGAGCAGTCACAACAGTGTGTTAGTAATGGGATTTATCCAATCACAGACCTCATGTAAATTCAAGGATTTGGTTATTCACATGGATGGGAACAACAGCTTTTCTCATGTCATATTTGAAGCAAGATAATTGCTGAGTTGCATTTGTGAATTCTATGCAAATAGAGATTTGCCGTTTTAGAAATACCAGCCAGTTGCATTCTCAAAAATATAATTCTCTGTGACCGTTTAATTAAAAATTCCTCTTCTCCAGCCAAGTTTAGATGAGTCAACAACTCTTAAAACAACACTCATTTAACTGTTAAAATGAGAAATTAAAATAAAGTAAGGCAATGTTAACTGGTGCTTGGTTGCTAGGGTGTTGCTAGGGTGTTCTGACTTGCTATTTTGGATATGGTGCTAAACATGGTCACTAGGCTTCTGTTAGGCAGTTGCTAGAGCATTGTTATTGCAGTCTTTGTTGTTGCTAGGGCATTGTTAAGTGGTTGCTTGGGGATATATGGTTGCAAGAGCTTCACTTGGTGGTTGCTTGGGTGTTTTTGTTGCTCTCTAGGGAAGTGGTATGGTGTGTTACTATGTTTTTTCATGTTTGCTAGGGCATTGTTCTGCAGTTGCTATGTTGTACTTTGTGATTACAAGGTGGTTGCTAGAGTGTTAAAGGGTGGTCACTAGAGTGACTTCTGGTTTCACGATGTAGTGAGAGGTCACACGGTTTCTGTGCTCCGAAGTTTTGCTTAGTTTGTGTTACAGTAATTGCAGCAGTCATTTTTTATATTCAGCACGTGATAAAGTGTCTTTAGTAATCAGGGAGCGGAGCGAATGCAGATATGGGCACAAATCCTAAACCTGGCAGTGCTAAAAACCAAGAAACCTCAGGTAAAGACTTTGAGGCATCCGACATGGCAGCGACGCCTGTTCCTTTAACAGCAGAGGTGCTCAAGTCAGAACTTGAGTAGTCAAGGTGAGGTTTGACAGAGAAATATACTGCTTTGTTGAACTCTCCCTTGTCCCCTTTACAAACATCCATGGATAGTATTCACAGCATATAGTATTCACTGGGCTCTCATACGGCCACTATTTAAGAGATTGAAACAGCCCTCACTGACCACAGCGGCAGGAGTAGGAGAATGAAGTCACTTCATTAAAGGCAAAATTAACAGTGGCGTCGGATTTATACGCATCACTTGGTTCTGCTGTGGATGATTTGGTGTCCCGAGCGAAGCGACAGAATCTACGGGTAGTAGGCTTTCCAGAGGGGATTGAGGGCAGAAATCCAAGAGAATTCATGATTGACTTTTTCTTTAAAACCATGAAAGATGTCCTGTCAACCCCTCCTGAAATTGACTGTGCTCATCGGAGTTTGCGCCCAAAGTAGACCGTGGCCATTCATTGTCCGATTTCACAGGTTTCTGGACAAAGATACTGTACTGCTCTGGGCCAAAGAACACAAAGAGGTCTCCTATCAAGGTCACTCCATAAAGATCTATGAGGACTTCAGTGCGGGAATCGCCAGGAAGCACGCCGCCTTCAACTACGTCAAATCTGTACAAGAAGGGAATACGCTGATCTACCAGCTCGCCTGTGCATCACCCATAACGGTGAGGGTATTTTTGACACCCCGGAGGCGGCTGAACATTACTTCCAGGAACACATTCAAGATGGATCATGTAAAATGGCGTTGCCTATTTAATATTGGGCAGCGGTAGTAGACTATTTCATAAACTGAGTTTCAATGCCATATCCTGTATTCTGTATTTGCAATGGTTAATGTGGTTCATAGTTAAGTCCATTTGCGCTCTCTCTTATTTACACGGATTGCACCTATTGGATTGTTTTTGTTTCCCTGACTCAAATGGACAGTCATTCTTGTTTGTTTTATTATTACTATTATTTTTATTACTCTTATCATTATTATTAACATGACTTTTTTTTATTAGTATCGTTCATTATCGGAGTGGACTTCAACTGCATGGTTTTCCGGCTGTGTAACGGTTTGTTCCTGCAACTCGTGCTGGTTTTTGTGGCGAGTTTAGGATGGATGTTCTGTTTGTTTTAGGGTTGTTAACATTTGTTTGGAGGAGAATGCTTATTCACATAATTGTTGCAGAGGTCTCTCTTCCTGATTGAATTTTTTTTTTCTGCATCATGAATGGCCGTTTTTAACACAGGACTAAGTAGTGGAGGGTTTTCTGTTAATTTGGTTTGTTGGAATGTTCGAGGTTTAGGAGGACCAATTAAACGTTCTAGAGTTTTTTCTCATCTTAAAAATTGAGCTCTATCATTTTTCTCCAGGAAAACACACCTGCAACACGCACAAAGACCACATCAGATTAAGAAAACCCTGGATAGGCCAGGTGTTTCGCTCTAACTTCTACAGCAGAGCCAGAGGTACTGCTATTGTTATGAATAAACGAGTATTGTGAGTATGTATAATATGTATAACGAGTATTATCACAGAGTATTGCGGACCCTGAGGGTCGTTATGTTATTGTCGTTGGCAGTCTCCTTCATATGTCAGTTGTGTTTGTAAATATTTATGCCCCAAACTGGGATAATCCCATATTTTTCACTCACCTTTTTTCATCTATTCCAAAGTTAAACTCCCATTACCTGATACTGGGAGGCAAATTTTTTTACGGACCCATGGCTCGTTCGGTCAAATCCTAGAACTTTAGAGCAAACTATGGCTAAGGCAGTGTCAACATTGATGGATCTTTTTTTTTTCCCCAGTGTTCATCAGTCTCACTCATGTATTGATTTTTTCTTAGATAAAGCTCTCTTGCCATTAGCTAGTTCTTCCGAATATTCAGCTATAGTCATCTCTGATCATGCTCCACTCTCTCAACATATTTTACTTATATTAGAGGTCGGGCAAACCAGTGGAGGTTTGATTCAGGATTATTATCAGACAAACAATTCTGTGAGTAATATTGATGTGTTTATTGAGACAAATACATCAGAAGCAGTTTCTTCTCCTTTATTATGGGAAAAGTTGAAAGTGGTAATCCGAGGTCACATTATTTCACACTGGTTATAAGTACAAGCAAAGAAAACAAAAGTTACAAGACCGGATTAATTCTATAATCGAGATTGATAGGCAGCTTCTTAATAATCCTACCCCTGAGTTACCTGCTAAGAAGTTGGAGTTGAAATCAGAATTTGACTTGCTTAGCACAAAGAATGCTGAATTATTTGCTATGAAGAACTAAAGCTACTTATTATTATGAGTATGGAGACAAAGCTGGTCCCTTAGCGTTCCAGTTTAAGAGACTAGATGCCTCTCGTCTAATTACTCAGGAGGATGATTCGTCTTGTTCATTAACTAAGAATCCATCTGACATCAATGATGTTCTTTTTCTCTTACTATTCCAATCTCTATAAATCAGAACTTCCTGAAGATTATTCCAGCATGTATTGTTTCTTAGACAGTCTAGATATTCTTCACATTGATGCAGCTGTAGCAGAGGATCTTAATAAGCCTCTAGAGTTAGATGAGATTTTGAAAGGTCTTCAGTTTATGGTTTGGTAAGGCAGCAGGTCCAGACGGCTTTCTGATTGATTTCTACAAAAGGTTTGTCAAACATCTGGCACCTCTATTGTTAGATATGTATAATGATTTTTTAGTAAATGGTTCTCTTCCCTTAACTCCGACTCAGGCCACTATTTCACTCATACTCAAGCGTGACAAGAACCCAGATGAATGTGGCAGTTGGAGCCCCATAAGTCTGTTAAATTCGGATGTAAAATTATTAGTTAAGATAAGATGCTGGCTTGCCATCTGGATCCCTGTCTTTCTAAAATAATCTCTGTAGATCAGACCGGTTCCATTAGAGGGCGACAATTATCATCAAATATTTGACGACTTTTAAATATAATTTTTTCCCCCCATCCACCTCTTCAACAAGTCATCTAATTAGATTCAGAAAAGGCTTTTGATCGGGTCGAGTGGAATTATTTATTTATTTATTTAGTCATTTAGCAGACGCTTTTATCCAAAGCGACTTACAAATGAGGACAATTGTAACAATTATCAATTGTAGTATTAAAACAGCTAAAAACAGATCCAAAACTAAAAGCTAAAACTTTATAAATACTACTTATACACATTTTAAAAATAAAGAAATGAAATAAAAATGACAAATGCATACAACAAAATTTCAAAACTTAACATTTAAATGAAAAACAAAAAATAAAGCTAAAAACAATTCAAAATATTAAAGAACAAAATGTATAAGAGTATAATAATGATTGTAAAATAACACTAAGCCAAACACCAAAAAAAAAACAAAACAAAACAATTACATATGTGTATGTACAACCATACACACATACATATGTATATATATATACATACACACAGTATATACATACACATTTATAAATTCAATATATATATTATTTCATTTCCATTTAGTTTGTTGAAGTATTAAAATAACTCAAATTAAATAAAACTAAAACTTAATAAAATACCTATACAGACATAATAAATTCAGACATAATTTAACTAAAATCTAAAAAAACAACAACTTACTTACACATAGTAAGAAATGGTTATAAAATCTAAAACAGAAATGAAACAAGTAGTAGGAAAGAGGAGAAATAAAAAGCGATACTTATCCTTTGCCGGTGTCCCTGCCGGTGGAGTCGCACGGCGGAGTCGATGGTCTTTACACTCTTCGGTCTTCACGCGACGGCTGCTGCGGTAAACTAAGCTTTTTTTATACCCGTCTAACAAAATACTAAATTAATTCAGCTGGACACACTTTCCTTATTTTCTCCGCAAGTTTTTTATTTCTTTATTTCTTTATTTATTTATTCACTATGTTAGATAGTTTTGGTTTTGGCCCCCTTTTTACGTCATGGATACGCCTTCTGTACACTGCTTCAGTTGCCAGTGTGAGAAAAATCATTTTGCGTTCTCAATGTTTCCCCCTTACAAGAGGCACTCGTCAATGTTGTCCTCTTTCGCCACGCTTGTTTGCTTTGGCAATAGAACCTCTTTCCATAACTATGAAAAATTTTCAATTTTCCGGTCTTGTTAGGGGAGGGATAGAACATTGTGTCTCTCTTTATGCCGATGACCTTTTGCTCTATGTTTCGAACCCTGCTGGCTCGGTCTCAGATCTTTTGCATGTGCTTAACACCTTTGGATCCTTTTCTGGATATAAGCTTAATATAAATAAAAGTGTATGCTTCCCAGTAAATAACTTAGCTTAACAAATCCTGGCTGAGATGCTGCCATTTCATTTTGGTATTCCTTTTTTGATACTTTTTCTAACATTCTTAATATTTCCCTTGAACCGTACCCTTTGATTGCTATTTTTGGTGTACCAGCAGTTTTGGATGAACTTTCAAAAAAGTATACTAATGTTCTAGCCTTTGCCACACTGATAGCTCGCAGATGGATTTTATTGCACTGGAAATCTTCTAAACCTTCTCCCAGTTTCTTGTGGTTAAAATAAAAATAAAAAATTAAGTTTGCATTAAGAGGTTCCACTGACAAATTTGATAAAAACTGGGATCCTCTACTTAATTCTGTAAAGAATACTCCACATATCTTTGCTGATTTATAATGTTTTTTTTATTTTTTCTTTAACCTATGGATGTCTTCTTTCTTTTGTTTCATTATATTTTATGTATAATTATTTAGTTGCATTGACAATTCATGTGGGTGCTAATGTTTTTAGCCTTTGATATTGTTAGGTGGTTGCTACTCTATGGTGTTCGTTGTGGTTGCATGAGCATCCCTTGGTTGCTAGAGTGTTTTAGGTGGTCACTAAGGAATTGCTAGGTGCTTATTAAGGTTTTTACAATGTTCTTTATGGTTGCAAGTATGCTGCTTGATGGTTGCTAGGGTGTTTTTTGCTATGGCGTTGCTAAATAGTTGCTTATTGAATGTCTTCCTTTCCACCAATGGTTTCATGGTTGAGTTCTTCCTCAGTCAATAAGTAAAGTAACCCTAAACAAAGCCCTGGATTCTTTCTCTAATCCAGTTTAGTGTGCACAGTGTGAACTTTTAAGCTTCTGACACTTGGCATGAGAACCGTAGATCCTGTCAGTGCCCACCCAGAGACGTACTTAAAGTTGTGCTTTCTCCACAGAGTGATGCTGGAGCAATTTCCTCCACCCTGCAGGAGAAGCTGGGGACTGTGATTGATGTTGTTCTTCAGGACGGCACATTTTGATGAGTTCCACAAGCTTAGATGAAAAGTTTGGGGTGCAAAAAATATAAAAGGACAGAAAACGAGTACTAAATTAAACTAAACCAAACAATGTCGAACTGTAGAAGCACTTCGGGTCTCTTAGTGATTGAATTCAGTTCTCGGACTACACTGGATCTACATTTGTTATGGTGGAATGGGTCTGCTACCTAAATGCCATTTTGCACAGGTCATAAAGAGCTTTCTTTTATATGCAACTGAGTATGTAAATGACCATAGGCCTACATAATATTACAGTCGTAGGTCAAGTGTTTGAAAGGTTTTTACCCCATATTTTACCCCAAGCATAAACTTTTAGGACATTTATGCTTTATATTTAATTTAATATGCCTACTTTAATGCATACTCAATAGCTACTCAAATCTGAAACGCTGAAAGCATGTTGTACAAAACTTGCCTTTTACATCTGCATATATTGCAGTTCTCATAATTGAATGCATATCACCCAATGGCACTAAAACAAGTTACTTGCATCCCATCTAAAAAAAAGTAATGTTCTTATACAGCGGTTGATTAATATTCCTGTCAGATTCATGCAGAGCATTGTGAAAGACTGTGAATATGCCTAGTTTAATCACCATGTGAAATTTAATTTAAGCTTGCAAGCTTTTTGGAAATTATCTCCCTCAAACATAATTAACCACCATTTGTCCTGTTCAAAATTTGGATCGAAATCTATTGATTGTCACTTTGAAATGTTAAATTTAATTCCATTGTCAACGGTAAATTGCATTAACAGTCCTGCACGCCAATTATGAGCCATGTGCAACGTACCACTCAACTTGAAAATGTTCTTCTCCCTGGCAGAAACATGTTTAATGCATCCTGATTGATTTACATTCACTTCAAGGCTTCAGTAATTCATAATTTTTTTATTCCCAGCTCCATTTTCCTAATAGCACCCTGATTTTTTTTCGGACAGTCATGACGTGAGTGGCAAAATCCTTATGCAGCACATATATCTGCAGGCCGCAAAATGTTTTCATAATCATCTGCCTGATTTTATATCTTTTCTGACAGCTCACACTGTCTGAAAGTTTCCAGCTTTACAAAGATATGCTCCCTGGATGCAAAATTATTTATGGAGAGATATTTTCTCATTATATCGTATTCAAAGATTCGTTACTTAACATAAATCCTTCCAAGAATCAGCAATCGCACTGGCTATTACATTGCTGTTGCATCATTCTGAATAACAGGATGTTCTTTGTTAACTCTTAATAATGACACAGTTCTGCCAAACAAATATGAAAATAAACACAATAAATAAATGAGTGAGTGAACTTGAAGATCCATGAACTGTTACAATAGGAAGTTGCAGTAGAGAAGAAGAACTGCTCTTCCTGCATATTTTATGAGTAGAAATTCCCTTGAGGAAGTCTAAACAGCACAGATGTTCACAAGTAATATAAGGCCTACAAAGCAGCAGTGTCCAACCGTTCACATACGATCACAGCTTTAGGGGCCATTTGATTTCCTTGAGGTCTCGCAGTGGCATAATATGTCGTTCCCTCTCCTTCACCCTTTGGATTGCACGGGATGATGAACAACAGCCCTGCACCAATGTGCCCTCCAGCACAGGCCAGTTCTCCAACAGTTGTCCAGAACCACAAAACAAGATGCCATCCCCTTAGGTGGGCTGTGCAATAAATGGGCACGACCTGTTGACTCATGCCCCTTTCATTTGCTGTGAAATTCTCATTTGCAACACACTGAAGCATTTCTAATCCATCAATACTTTGAAGGGAGGTCCCTGAAGTTTCTCCAGGGGGTCCGTGGAGAAGATACATAAAACATGGAATTTTCTTAAATTTTCCCTGGGTTTTCAACCAGGCGTCCACAGATCATGAAATTACCTTCAGGGGGTCCATGGAGAAGATACAATGCAATACAATACAATGCAAATTTTATTTCCATAGCACATTTAAAACAACTGCCGTTGACCAAAGTGCTTTCCAGCATCATTAAATACCGTCACACAAACAAAAATAAAAAATAAAATCCTGATCACTCTAATCAATTTTAAAAGCTATACTAAAAAGATACGATTTCAATCTAGACTTAAAAGCATCCACAGATGGGGAAGATTTCATGTGCATTGGCAGAGGGTTCCATAATCGTGGGGCAGCCACTAAGAAAGCCCTATCACCCTTTGATTTTAATCTAGTTTTAGGAACATGAAGAATCATCTGACTCGAGCATCTCATATTTCTTGTATTTTGATAAGGATTCAAAAGGTCAACAATATATTTTGGGGCAATACCATGCAGTGCTTTAAAAACCATCAAGAGAACCTTAAACTCAATTTTAAATTTTACAGGCAACAGTGTAAAGAAACCAGAACTGGGGTAATTCTCTCCCTCGTCTTTGTGCGAGTAAAAAGTTTAGCAGCAGCATTTTGTACTAATTGAAGAGGAGATAATTGACCCTGTGAAATACCTATATACTGTATAAAGAATTACAATAATCAGTGTGTGATGATACAAAAGCATGAATAACAGTCTCCAGGTCCTGAAACGAGAGAAATGATTTCAGCTTAGAAATTATTCTGAGTTGATAAAATGCAGCCTTCACAACACTAGTAACCTGTTTATCTAAAACTAAAGCCGAATCCATTATAACACCCAGATTCATAGATACATAGAAAGAATGGAGTTTTCAAGATATTTTATAAGTAGCTAATTTTAACTTCGTAAGCAATGTTTTTGAAGCCTTAAATAATGTAGTAATGTTAATGTTTTAATGGAAGTTACTGTTAACAAGAAAATCCAGTTATACTCGGAGCGATAATATATATACATTATCATTCAAAAGTTTGGTTTCAGTAGTATGGGGTCTTTTTTATTTTATTAATTATTAATTAAATTAATTAATTTTTATTATTAATATTATTATTATTTTAAATTCAGCATGGATGCATTAAATTTATTAAAAGTGACAGTACAAACCTTTTGAACTTTCCATTCAACAAAGATATAAGGCACAAAAATATTAAGCAGTAAAACTTTTCAAAATTTATAGTAATAAGAAATGTTTCTTGAGCAGCAAATCAGTATATTAGAATGATTTCTGAAAGATCATGTGATACTGAAAATGTCAAAAATTCAGCTTTGCCATTGCAGGAAAAAAAAATTACTCATAAATATATATACTGTGTATATATATATAATATTTTGAGATATAATCTAAATTACATAGTTTTATATTATTATATTATTATATAACCATAATACAGATTCATACTGTATAAATTATACAGTATGAATCTGTATTATGGTTATATAATAATTTCTAAAGTTCTAGGGTGCCAGTGGAATGGTAGGTTAAAGTTCTACAATATTATCATGACGGTTTCTGCCTAAAATCCCACTTGTGATAACTTTCTGGAGTAGTGTTATGTCCTTAAGCACAATATTTAACCTCAGTCAGCTCCAGAGATCCTTGGACAGCCGCCCTGTGCTGTGCCCTCTCTCTCCATCCTCTTTTTGTGTGTATGCCTTAAGCGTTTGGGACACTGAAAGCAAAGAATACTTAATAAGACTTATTAACACTTAAGCTTCGTTACAGTCATTTAATCTTTACTGACCATCTTTACTGCTTATTGGATTCTTGTTTGATTTTCTTGCTATTTGAGCACCTATTGGATAAGATGCCAGCATTGTAGCATTAGCGTTAGCGATCTATCTTCTCAGGACAGTGTGACAGATTAATGGCCAATCATGGCCAGGTCTTACAGGGCGTTTTCTTGTTCAAATAAGAATGTGCAGGGTGAAGAAGTGGGAATGAGCATCCCTCCTGCTGCTTGTCTGATAGATTGACTGCTTGACACTGTCCTGACCTTCTCTCTCTCTCTTTGATAGAGCTCATCTATTTCTCTACATCCCATCTCTAAACGCTGTGTCCACCGAACAGCGCTAACACGGGGAATGTTGTATGCTTTCCTATTAAACTGTGAAGAAAGAGCTCTACTCGACCTCAACCTGTTCTTGATTTTGAGAGCGGCAGTGGGCTACTCATTGGGTCAGAATACATATCAGTAGTAGCAGTAACTCTGACAGAATACAGACACGCTTTAGTGCTCCTGAATGTCCTCTGGTTTTCAACCTTTTTTGTTGACTTTGATATTGATTTTTCATTGTTTAATTTTTAAGTGTAAAATTATTAACTGTCGAATTGCATTATGTATTTTATTGGCCTACTATCATTCTTAACCTTAAGAGTCAACTTTGAGCTAAGGACATGAATGATTGTGCGGTTTGTTGAGGAGAGGTGTACCAGTACTTTTTGAAGTGATCAGACTTACATTTATCACCCTGTGAAAGAAAAAATCCCATTGATTTAGATTGAAGGCCAAACTTGAGCCATATATCTAGAGACCAGAATATCATGGAAAATTGAGGGTGGACCCTTTTGATTTGGGGAGTAATAAACCACCTTAGCACCACAAAGCAATACCCTGGCATTGTGGAGATCATTCATATAATTTATTAGGAATGCACGATATATTGGTGCACTGTTTAAAAAAAAAAAAGGTTTTTGGAAATTGTAAATAAAACAAAGATTATTTATTGGAGTATGTTTTTTTTTCAGTCATTGTACTTCAAAAAATGTCATGTTTAATTCGGTGTGTTGCTGTTTCTTTGTAATTATTTGTAAAATGTACAAGCATTTTCTGAGTGAATAATTATTTATTTAATTATTAATTTTTTGTGTGAGCCATATTGGTTATCGTCAATATCAGATTATTGTTTTTATTGGATATTTAGTTCTGCTTGCTCACTTCCTCTATTTTTGCATTTAGATTTATTTTGCCACCATCTAACGTTCAATTAATATTTACAAACACTAATAATTAATTATGCCATTAGCTGTAATCTTTACCAAATCTCAAAATGATTATTTTATTTTTTATTTTTTTTATAGACTGTACATTTATAATATAGCATTTAAAATGACTTTTTGAATTGTCTTTCAATTCAATTAATTACATTTTTAATGTTTTATTTTGAATTATTGAATTGAATAATGCCATTTTTATTTTGATCTAAAATGATTTATTTAATTTTTAATGTGTTATTTTGAGTTAAGATGTATAGAACAGAATAATAGACAATTTTTATATTTTTATTCTTATATTAAATGATTGATTTAAATTTTGAATGTTTCATTTTGATTTAGAGTTTTAATAATTTAAGTTTATATTATTAAATATATAAAATTTAACAGTTCATTTTATGATCTCCTTTTTTCTGTCTCTGAAGGTGTGTGTTAAGGAATTGTGCTACTCTTGACTTGAAGTATCCATCTCACCACAGTGGGATATTTTAAAATAGCTCCGATACATATTCTCAGAATAACTGCTTCCATTAGTCCAGCGAGGATAGCTAACCTCAAAATGCGTCAAGAGCTCTTATTTTAATGCCAGTCATGAAGAAGACAAGTGGATCCGAGGACAAGATTAAAACGTGACATTCATCAACAAAAGATATCCTCCTCAAGTACTCCTCAAGACGGTCAAGCGCAAAATAACTTGGAGTTGTACAGATTTTCATAGGCCTTTATGCTGATAGCTAAGGTTTTGTCAATATACAATGCGTCAGTCATTTTGAAAAATTGGGCACTTACTGCAGTCTTACCACTGAGTAATGATTCAGTTACCGTGAGGAGGTCGTGAACTGCGTTTCACCCTATGACAACCTCGAAATCTGTCTCGGCCTCAGAAGCCATTAACTTTAATAAACGCCTGCGGAGCGGCATTTCTTGGCTTGAGTCACCTGTATGTGCACTTTCATTCAGACTTGACCTGTCTGAATAGGCAAAACGCTACTTTTTAACCACATTGCTTCACTAGGTACTATTTTTTACACAGGCCATTTATATAGTCAAAACTTCTTCAATGTTTTGTCACCCAGTGATTCATTTACAACTCCGACTTTGTCCTTCTGCCAGAACTGCTCTCCACAAACTGAATCATTTGAACGTAGCTATCAAGGCAAAAGCACAGTGGGCAAAAAGCTAAACCTGGCTAAACCGAAACTTTTAAATCACTTTTATCACCCTTCCTTGCACTCCCTCACCGCGGCGGCTGTCTCCGCCTCTGTGGATCGGAATCCGGGTGTACGGAAGATCTCCACATGGCTACTTGCAGATTGTAACAGATGGCGCAGCTCCTGAGCTGCATGTGGTGCCAGATGCACCGCTCCAGTCCCTCCATAACAGGCCCATTAGCCGGTGATGTAAGTCTCCGCTGGCTAATCTGTCATAACAACTGGTGCTGCCTCCTGCCTCATGAGAGGCCCTGGTGGAGTTCCATTCTTTGAGGCACACGATTCGCTCATTTTCTATAGGTCCTGGGGCACTAGGTCCATGAGGAACTTAATGGTCTTACAATGATTTTAACAGCATAGAGGTTGGCAATTTAGCCCACACAGTGGTCCTGTCACTCATTTTTTGTACTTCACTTCCAAGACAATATAGCCAGAGAGAACATATAAACTCTTGAATGACTGAGCCTCTATTTACAGAGACTTAACGGCCATCATAACCGGCTACGCCTTGATTTTTTTCAGTTCTTTTTTTTTTTTTTTCCAGACAGATCTCTTGTATTATAAGCTATAAAAACGTATTACATGCTATAAAACTGCTGTGATTTAGGTCCGATGTGCTAGGGGCAATTTATTGGCTGCTTTAGGGTTCATGAGTTTGTAACGAGATTAATAAGTGAGGGTGGATTCAGAGAGGCAGGAGCAGGTGCACTGTATAGCCAGGGCTAAACTCACAGACAGGCAATGGATGGGGCATCTGTCACTCACAGTGACATGTGACAGAATCCACTGCCGCCCACCTTAAAAATAACATGGTGCAGAGCTACATGGACTGAGCTGTCAGCACTCTGATTGATGATAATGTTATCTGAGTCTAAGGCTGTTTTCAGTTTATGTATGTATTGTTTTTAATGTTTTGTTTTCTTATATATATATATATATATATATATATTAGGGCTGCACGATAAATCGCATGCGATATTTAACGCGCATCTTATCAGTAAAGCCGGTTCTGTAAT
>NW_015542355.1:492022-523451 GCF_001515605.1 Sinocyclocheilus anshuiensis
ATCAATGTTGAAAACAATTGTGCTGCTTAATATTTTTGTGGAAACTATATATATATTAGTAACGTCTGTATTCCAAACAAACATATTGGAAGAAATTTTTACCGCGATTCTTCACTTGGCACTGCAACAAGCTGTCACCTGCTGTTTGAGGATATGTAATCTGTTACTTTCGTCTTTAGACATTTTGAACAACTATAACACCGATACGCTGTGTCTGGCACTGCTCTGTACGTTTTGTGACGAGCATGTGACAGTTTTTTTCCCCCTCAGAGTTTGTGATGTGTACATGAGCAAGTGCATCCACTACTGTAGCAGGTAAATTCTCTCTTTCTCTCCCTCAGTTTGTCTCTCAGTCTCTCTCCCTTCCCCCTCTGCCGCATTTCATTTGTCACGACCCAAACTTATCTCACAGACGTGCTGAAATGCAGAGGGCCGTGTGCTGATAACCCTGCCAGCGCCAGTGCTGCAGGCTGCTCCTCGCAGAGAGAAACATCTGATACTTAATCGAACCTGACTCCACCATGCCCTTTGTGTCTTCTCTGTTAATCACAGAGTCTATATATATAAACAGCTCAAATTTGAATATAATCAGATCGAAATCATTCAGAATTTACTTCCCTAGAGTTGCAGATTGCCTCAGATGGTCCTTGCTGCTAACATACTGTATAATTTCATGTCACAATAGTTAAAACTTATTTGATAGCACAGAGAAACTCTCCTGTTGAATACAAAATGTATGTATATATGTTTGATATTTAATTGTTCATACTTATTTGGTGTGTAAGCTTATTAAATGCTTGTAGAACTAAAAACAATTGATTTTATTTAGTTTAATTTTATTATTATTATTATTTACATTTTTAAAATTTATTTACACACAATGAAATTTTATTAATTTTACGATCAGAAATGTATTGGTTATTGGCCATAAGTGGATCCCTAAAACTGACTCTGTAAACAGTTGTCTTGAGATTTGACTCAAATGTCGGATTAGAGGCTTATGAGCAACAAAATATAATGTCACACTTTAGTTTGGGGACCAATTCTCACTATTAACTAACTATTAACTATGACTTTTGCCTCAATAAACTCCTCATTTGCTGGTTATTAATCGTTAGTAATGTAGTTGTTTAAACTACTAGATCGTTTAGGTATGGGGTAGGATTAATGAATCTAAAATATGGCCATGCAGAATAAGGCATTAACATGTGCTTCATAAGTAGTAATTTGGGAGGGTTGTCGCTGTTTCACAGGCCTGCCCGAGGAAGACAGGTAACAAATAGACCTGCCCCATGGCACAGGATGTCCTACTGAGTGGATTGTTCCCTAAAACTTAATGAAACTATCCATACACATCAAAGTGAAGTTCAGATTACGATTTCAGGACTAGCAACATTTTGGTACAGTTTAGAATGGAAAAGGTATATCTAACTAAACTATGTCAAACTAAAACATGGAAGGGTTTTAGGGAAATTATGAGCAAATTATTACTATTTTTTAATTAAAAATGGTTAAACTTGCAATTAAATTATGCTTAACATGCCATTTTATTTATTTATTTTTTATATATAATAAAGTCTTCTGACTTAAGTTGACTCATCTGTGTGCTCTGTCAAGTATCATATTTAAACAAAAGCTTCATTAGACTTTCATGTCCCGTCGAACTCTCTTTAATAGGAATTAAGCAATACATTTGCATTCAACGAGGCGTCCCACTGAATGAGCTATTGTGCCGTTATAGTGCATTTCCTCCCCAGGTAGCCGGGGAGCTGGTGGGATGAGCTAGAAAATGATGTGTCTCATGGGCTTGCCATTACTCTTGCTCACACAACTGAATTAGATAGATTGAGTGATCCATCACAGAGCTCTGCTTCTCATAACCAAACTAATAAAGACATTTTTGGGGGGCAGTTCAGGGACATGACATGCCCGTAATACAATGTTTGACAAATATCATTCATATTTTTCCACAATTAGCTTGTTCCACATTGCTGTCAGAGGGAGGGTGTTTTAATTCTCTGTTTTCAGCTGTTTTGTTGAAACATTGCAGCATGTCGTTTTGGAAGCATTATGCACATTTCTAAAATGTGCGGGGGCTTTCCTGAATTTTGACAGTTGAAAATTGTAGGCAGGTCATGAACTTTGACTCTATTAATCCTAAGCATGTTGCTTTTGCAGGTTTTATGAAAAATAAGTATTGTTTTAGATTACAGCATTTATATTTTAGAATTTTTTGACTCCACTATTTTAGTGGAGTTCCGGGTCGTGCTCCCTCATAAGGCTTATTTATTTGTTTGATTGCTTATATGTTTATTTTTGTAAAATGGTCTTTTGTGCTATATCATCCACACATTCTAACTAAACTATGTCAAACTAAAACATGGAAGGGTTTTAGGGAAATTATGAGCAAATTATTACTATTTTTTAATTAAAAATGGTTAAACTTGCAATTAAATTATGCTTAACATGCCATTTTATTTATTTATTTTTTATATATAATAAAGTCTTCTGACTTAAGTTGACTCATCTGTGTGCTCTGTCAAGTATCATATTTAAACAAAAGCTTCATTAGACTTTCATGTCCCGTCGAACTCTCTTTAATAGGAATTAAGCAATACATTTGCATTCAACGAGGCGTCCCACTGAATGAGCTATTGTGCCGTTATAGTGCATTTCCTCCCCAGGTAGCCGGGGAGCTGGTGGGATGAGCTAGAAAATGATGTGTCTCATGGGCTTGCCATTACTCTTGCTCACACAACTGAATTAGATAGATTGAGTGATCCATCACAGAGCTCTGCTTTGGTTCTCATAACCAAACTAATAAAGACATTTTTGGGGGGCAGTTCAGGGACATGACATGCCCGTAATACAATGTTTGACAAATATCATTCATATTTTTCCACAATTAGCTTGTTCCACATTGCTGTCAGAGGGAGGGTGTTTTAATTCTCTGTTTTCAGCTGTTTTGTTGAAACATTGCAGCATGTCGTTTTGGAAGCATTATGCACATTTCTAAAATGTGCGGGGGCTTTCCTGAATTTTGACAGTTGAAAATTGTAGGCAGGTCATGAACTTTGACTCTATTAATCCTAAGCATGTTGCTTTTGCAGGTTTTATGAAAAATAAGTATTGTTTTAGATTACAGCATTTATATTTTAGAATTTTTTGACTCCACTATTTTAGTGGAGTTCCGGGTCGTGCTCCCTCATAAGGCTTATTTATTTGTTTGATTGCTTATATGTTTATTTTTGTAAAATGGTCTTTTGTGCTATATCATCCACACATGCAGCGTTGGTTGATAACATAACCGCAATAAAGTAATAACCCAGTTAACAGTTACTTGTTTACATTGGATATATCATGTATTTTATATTATTTAGGCACTTATAGGCTATAATTTGACAGAATGTTCTAATTCATCATGCCATGGGAAGTCAATCTAACTTAACATTTTCTTATATTGATATTGTTTATTTCTTACTCATCAGGCTCTTAATGATTTAATCTATGCCATCTCTTGGAATATCTGAAGGCCAGGTTTTTCCATCACCATTTATCACATGGCTCTCGATTCTGACTTGTACTTGCTCTTATGAAAATGTACTATAGTTCTTAACTGTAGCATTTGTTATAATAAGGCTAGCCTATTAATCATTACCAGGCCAATAATGATTTTCTTTTTTTTATTAATCTATATAGCATTTGTTATGAAAAACAACAGCCTGCACATTTAGAAACAATAGCTACAACATGCCACCGTTGTAATATAAATCTATAGGGAAAAATCTATTTCCTTCACAGATTATCTATTACAAATTTTACCACAATAAAATGTGATAAATTCTAGTAAAGTTGGTCGTGAGTAGTTTAAAAAGATGTTAATATATGTGACCCTGGACAAAACCAGTCATAAAGGTCAATTTTTCGAAATTGAGATTTATACATCATCTGAAAGCTGAATACATAAGCTTTCCATTGATGTATGGTTTGTTAGGATAGGACCATATTTGGACGAGATACAACCATTTGAAAATCTGGAATCTGAGGATGCAAAAAAAAATCTAAATATTGAGAAAATCGCCTTTAAAGTTGTCCAAATGAAGTTCTTAGCAATGCATATTACTAATCAAAAATTAAGTTTGGTATATTTACAGTAGTGAATTTACAAAATATCTTCATGGAACATAATCTATACTTAATATCCTAATGATTTTGAATTTTGAATTTTGAAAAATGAATTTTGACCCATACAATGTACTTTTGGCTGTTGCTACAAAAACCGGGGGGGGGGTTATTTGCTGCCAGACTGAATCTTAAGCCATTTCCCTTAAGACATTAAGGGCAAACTGAAGATTAAGACAAGAGGTTTGTTTGCTCTGTATTGTGCAAACAAACTATATTGAATAATGGTATAGTTGTATCTCTGTTAACTCTCTGGTACATTCTGTTCAGTACATTCTGTTTCTAAAAAGTGCTGTGGTGTTACCATGATAAAGTGCTGGTTTCAGATGGTGCTTTGCAAACAATAGTACTGAATGATTACCATTATCATGTACCATAGTATTTACACTTCAACATTTAGCAATTAATTAGCTTGTAGCAAAAAATTCAATCAACTCAGTTTTTATTTATGTTAAAAAAAAAAGTGTTAAGATTTGGGCTTAACCGAACAAGAAGTGCTTTCCAGTTTTGTGTGCAATATGCATCCGAAGGTCAGTAACAGGGCTGTGCGGGTGGTTCGTCTGAGGCTTTAATGTCTCATAGTTTTTCCAGAGACATTATGAAGCTTCTTGAACTGTAGAGTCTGAATGTAGCGGTCGAAATTGTCGCCTGCTGATACACTGCTGAATTTCAGAATGGTGCAAGTGTTGTCATCAGCTAGACTGATGAAAAATGCTATTTACCAAAAGCTCGTGCGTTGTTGGGAGACAAGTGGCTATTTTCTGTAGTGCTTTTGGAGTCAGCTTTTGGAACACACTCTCACACGGCTGGACTACCAATTTGTCCACAGCAATCTCCTCATGGGGCTGATGCCAAAATGACCTTAGAGCATAATACATCTCACTCTCTCTCGCTCTCCCTCACCGCTTCGTTTGATAAAAGCAGTTTGGGAGGGTTGTCGCTGTTTCACAGGCCTGCCCGAGGAAGACAGGGGACAAATAGACCTGCCCCATGGCACAGGATGTCCTACTGAGTGGATTGTTCCCTAAAACTTAATGAAACTATCCATACACATCAAAGTGAAGTTCAGATTACGATTTCAGGACTGGCAACATTTTGGTACAGTTTAGAATGGAAAAGGTATATCTAACTAAACTATGTCAAACTAAAACATGGAAGGGTTTTAATAAAAATATATTATACTTTTCCAGAGTCAGGTCGTGTACCAGTCTGAAAACCACTGGTCTAAACCCGTCTGTTAGATACTGCAGAGAAGTTATAAGAATTTGAAATAGGAGTTATTTCAAAATGAGAGGTTTGGGAGGCATTGGAGAGTGTCTTGAGACGGACTGGAGGCAGACAAGCTTGCAAAAGGATCAGACGCTGTCAACTTAGAAATGAATGGCCTGTATTTCATGTATGCCACTCATGAATTCTTTCATCTACTCAAAGGAATTCAGATTCTCATCAATATCTATGATCTAAGAAATCACAAATTTGGACATAGCCATCTTTTCTCTGTAAACATATCTAGATCTGGGTCTTCTATAGTTCCCGTATCCTAATTATTCCCTTTCATTTTTTTATTTTTTTTGCAGTAGGGTGTTACATAGATGGAAATGAGGACATTAGGACATTTACTGTACTGCACAATTTTATGTAATTTCATCACACACACACACACACACACACACACACACACACACTTTTCATAAGTACTGCAGTGTCATATGAAACATATTTCAGATAGGTGCTGTCATTCTCAATTTCACATTTATGCTTATTTTTTGTTCTAGTCTCTTGAAGGAATAGAGAAAATATTCTATTTTTCTTTTTGAAAAGTCAAAATGAAAATTCTGTAATCATTTACTCAGTCGTGCTTTTTTTCTGTGAAGCAAGTCTGTATAAAACAGATTTTCCAACCTATTTTTTTCCCATAAAAATAAAGTGAATGAGAACTGCTATTGTTGAACTTCAGAAATGACAAAAAAGCACCTTGAAAATGGTTCATACTACTTGTGTGCTGTATAAGAGTTTTGTGAAGAAGTGATAGAATTGTTACTTTTCAGAATATCAGTGACTTCATTAAAAGTTCAAATGAAATTAAAATCGGCCCAGTTTATGGTCTTAATATATTCTTCTTTTTTTTTGACAATTAATACCTAGAGCTATTTGTACCTCATTTAATCAATACAATTTTTTTTTTTTATAAATGAATTTAAGTTGATTCAGCAATATTTAAATATTTTTTTTTATTTGAATAAAACCAGTTAATTTAGATGTTACCATTTTTTTTTCAGAGAAATTCTCATGTCCCACACTGAGATTACCCACTTATTATGCTAACTTTGTGTATGACACATTTTTTTGTATGCATGATGTACTGTGAAAGATAAATCCAGATTAAGTGCTTCTGTAATGGATTTAGATTTTAGAACATCAAAATTGTCAGCTCAAACATTTCATATGTAGTAGAATAGATTGATTATTAATGTATTTTCCTTTGTCCAGGCCTGTAGACTTTAATGGAACCATACTGCATACGTAATACCTTTAAATCCCGGCGGGATTATCAATCATACTAGATTAGAAGTGAAGACACATTGTCCCAGTTGGGCCTTGGGGGTCCGTGGCACCTAGAATAAGTGTAAATGTCTGCAGTAAGCCTTGATTTGTCTCGGTGTCTGAATGGGTTTTGCCTTTTGGACTTTGGACAGTGTCCAATACAGAACTCTCCTCATTTAGTTCAGTTAAGTAAGACACATTATGTGTCCCAGTGAGCAGCAGTACTCTTCTATCTGTCCTGTGCTTCACAGCATGTGTGAATTTGGTGTCATTATTATTCTGCAGTGTAATTCTGCTTGAGTTCTTGCAGTCGTCTTGGTCTAATTTGTGCTCTGACTCTGTTGTGTCCTTCTCTGTTTGCAGGACACTCGACCGTGACTGCTGTCAGTATGAGGTCACTTTCCCCACAGGGGACTGCCCTGACACTGTCCTCGAGCGTTTGCACACCAATATCACATCTGTTTCACATACTCTGAATATTCACCCTTCAGATTCCATGGCTGTCACCAGCATTGATTGAACAGCATTGAGCAAGAGGGTCGGTTCAATCCTGGCGGGAGGGAGGGAGGTCAGAACGATTTTGTCTGCAGGTTTGTATTTATATGAAATTAAAGAGAGGTTCTAGACAGGCCTAGACTGTCGCCGATGTCAGCTCAATATCTCTCACCAACATTAATGATGACAATGTCTTGTCTTGGCAGTATGTCAAGCATAAGAATTTCGTAAACTCTAAATCAGTCTCTTTTTTTGCCCTAAGGCCTAATGCTCTGTTTGCCGGAAGGCTTTTACGAAGTGCCTCAAATGATGTGGCACTGGACATTAGTGTGTCTGTACAAATTGTGTGCAATTGCGCTCAGCTTGCTGGATTTTATTGCATCCTTCCCTGTGCATTTAAGCAAAATTACCAGTTCTGTCTTTTGTGCGTTTTTGTGCACACTTAAGCTTTGATTTAAATGCATTCCTGTACGACTTGAGGTTGTGGTGTTTCTTTAAGATGACTCTGAAGGCACACTTGTTGCCCTAATTACTCAATTGAAACAGCCCTAATTGTCTAACAATGGGCCCACTGAGAAACGAATGAGCCTTTAGTAGCTTAGAGTACAGCATTGTGTCACAGTGGTTTTGCTGACAGTGGCTCACTCTGACTAACAGCGAATGCTACTTGTCAAATGCATGGTCAGGGACGTTTAAGAGAAAAACAACAGTGCATCATTATGTGCATGGCCTGCGGGCTGAGTAAAAGCCATTTCACTTAAAATACTCTCACTTTACCCTGTGTTGACTTAGGAATCGCTTTTTGTCAGAGTAGAAGCGCTCAGAAATGTTTTCTTAAATGTTATTTTCTTAAAAGAGGTGAAGTCTGGACACACAAAAAGGTGCACAGAGGTATATTTACACACACACACACACACACACACACACACACACACATTTATACAGTACATGTAAATGTACTGTATAATTTCGGCTACCTCTGCATTTCTCAAAAATCATTTACCTTTCATCTTTTTCTTTCATATATATATATATATATATATATATTTTATTTTTTATTTTTTAATTAGCATTATTTCTATCGTGCCGTTTAAAAATGTACACCTGAACTGTTTTAAAAACATATTGAATTTTCTTGGTCCGTGATTTCAGAATGTCATGTTTAACTGAATTTACAGACCTTTTTAAAGTGAACTGTTTAAATGAATGTTGAGATAATTATAAAACCACAGGCTAAATGCCTCAGTCATTTAAACACATTATAAAAGGAGACTTAAATATATTTTCCAGTTCAGTCAGTCTTGAATGGACAACTGTATTTGGTAGCTTAAGTTTAGTACTAATTTGACCATTCAACTCATAAATATTTTTTTTTCTTTGTAGTTGTTATTCCTTGTAATTATTCCATGACACAAAATTGTTTTAAAAATAATGGAATGGGACACAATGTACAGCTGATATTTTTCATTTGAAACTAATTGAAGATGCATGGTTGTTGATTATTTTTTCTATTTTCGTGCATATATTTTCTGTGAATTCACCCTTTTAGCACTTTTAGCACATTTGTTTAGCACCTGAAGTTGGAAACATGCAAATTAATGATGATATGGTTCACACACCATTTTAATTTCATAACGTGACTTATGAGAGTAAAATGATATTTAATGTGAATTATGTAGGTGGAGACTTAATTATATCCTTCTGGAGTTGACTGGATTGTGAAAGTTCAATCAGGCTCAACTGTATTCATGTGGACTTCAAAGTATAGCAGTTTGCATTGGGATAAAGTGATTAACAGCAACTTGAATTGAGATGTCAATGCAGATGCAAATGATTTATTTGTGTATATGGTTTATTTGGATAAATGCGCTTTAAGGTCTCATGATTCCTAAATCTTTTAATATTGTTCCTCAGAAGTCTTTAAAAAAATTTAAATGAGCATCACCATAAATGATACACTTGTGGTTAGCATTAAGCAGATTTTGCGCTCGTTAATGTGACCTCTGTCCTCTGTTTGCAAGGCAAGCACTAATACACATAAAACACAGAAGGCTTTTAGCTTGTTTCGCATATATGCAGTGTGAGAGAGAAAAGGTGTACTTTTCTATCTGTTGACAGGTTCAGTGCATGCTAAATTGGTTAAGACATCTAGCCAAGGCCAAACCAGGAGTTTCAGACCCGTTCGAAGACTCAAATTTATTTTTTCTCAGTCTATCAAGGTTTTCAAGCAAAAGTAGCTGGAGCTGGAGTTTAGCTGTTTTGCTTTTGAAAATGATTTCATTATATCAAACACTCTATTTGGCACATAGTGTGCCATTTTCTATAGATATTAAAGTGGATGATTTACTCCAAAAATTAAAATTCTGCCATTATTTACAGCCTCATGTCAATTCCAAACCTGTTTGAGTGTCTTTTTTGTTTGGAACACAATTATATATTTTGGACCCCATTGCCTTTTTAATACATAGACAAACAATTAAAAATTTTGACAGAATTAATTTTTTTGGTATTTAATTTGTGTAATCTTTAAATATACTAATTTGAATAAAATAAATAAAATAAATTGAATACATTTATTGAATAAATAATATACACACACTTATTTATTATTTATTGAATATATATATAAGTAATATAAACTAGGGATTGATTGGTACTACAAAGAAATAAATAAAATAAACCCACACCAACCCCTCTAATGTGAAATCACCTTTAGAAACATGTCTGATTGGGTTGTGGTGTCAGATAAATTTGTATTGTGTTTTGATTTTTTTCTCTTTAGACTTACAATGCGCTGTACAGACTCTCATATCCCTCAGTACGGCAACCATACCTCATCTGAGAGTAGAGATATGCAGCTGGCTTGCTCCTGCCAGATTCTAGTTCTTATCTGAGAACAGCACAGGTTGGCCTTCTCCGGAGGGGGGAGATCTGCCGCCGTTTACAGGTGCAAATCCCTGCAGCTCTTTCTCACGCTTTATTAAATTCTCCACAGGGTGGTCTCTCGCAGGTAAGTTTCAACCCACCTCCACCTGGCTATCTTTGAGGTAAACACGTGTGCCGAGAACATCAGCTAGCTCTGTTAGAGGTGATAAAGGGTTGTTTTCTAGTGTCCCTTGCTTTAAAAAAAGACCCTTCTCGCCCTGAAATACCCTTCTTTGCTATTTATATTACAGAATCTGAATTATTTTGTTTTACATTTTGTCGTGAGATCCACAAAGGCACCTTGCGAGGAATGGGGCGTCATGTTCCACTTTTATAGGGTGATGTCCTGTCAGTGTGAATGAAATATCTGTAGCTGTAAAAGCTCACCACGGGATCAACCTTCACCTCATGACTCATATCTTATCTCCTGCCTCTCTTTCTTGCTCTGTCGTTCTTCCTTTGCTCATTCTCTCTCCTCCCTTGTCCAGCATGATGTTCATATCTCCCTCCTTATGTCTCCTGTCAGGCAGAGTCTGTCGGGTAAGTGTGTGCATGTGTGCCATTCTGTTGTGAGTTCAAGATCAAGATCAATCTCATACCTGAAATATTCTTAAGTATTTATTATTTACTTATTAAAAAAGTTGTTAGCTATTTGTTGTGTTTTGATGTTAAGAGCCCATAGTTCAAGCCCGGGTTGCCAGGTCCATGGTTTTCCTTCACTAAACATTTATTGTAGCGCGCCTCCCATCCAGTAATCACAAACAGCTTTGTGCTTTGTCACTTCTGACAAGAAACAAAGCCTCAGCTCTCAAATAATGTCCATTTTATCGCAAAAATTAATCAATAAATGCTGTTTTGGTGCTCTTTAAAGGGGTCCTATTATGCTTTTTCACTTTTTCAACTTTAGTTAGTCTGTAATGTTGCTGTTTGAGCATAAAAAAGATCTGCAAAGTTACAAAGCTCAAAGTCCTATTCAAAAGGAGATATTTTATTTAACAGAAATCACTTTTCAAAAGCTACAACGAATGACTCGTTTGGACTACAACGCATATTTTCCAGGATTTGTGATATCACAAATACCGACGAATGGGACGAGACCTGGTTGAGCTGCATTAAAGAAGGCAATGAGTGTTATCACTATGTCGGAGACGCGCTAGTTTTCCCAAGGCAGACGAACTTAGAGTGGTTACAATCATCCGGGTTTAAATCGCGCTCAAATTGGTTTGATATTAACGCAATATTTACACTGAAACTCGCAGGCGGCTATGGCAAGGGGCGTGATATTTCCCGACCAGGCGCCGAGTGCTGCCAATCACAACACACAATGGCCCAGCTAACCAATCACAGCACATTTCGTATTTCAGAAGGCGGGCCTTCATTTGATACAGGAACTATTCGAGCAGTTCATGCCAGACTGGGGAGAGAGGTTGTAAAAATGCATAATAGGACCCCTTTAAGGTGGCGTGACAGATCGCTGTATAGCAGTAAATAAACATGTATGAACATCAGAAGGTATGTTGAAAGATACACTACAACTTGTGTCTCATGTAATCACTCAGTAGATGGTTAAACCACAAAAAGACTCCAATAAAACAGCTTGTGATCAATATGTCACTTAGAATTTACCTCAGGAAAGTTATTTATCCAGTGTTCACTGGAAAAAAACACTAGAAGAGAACTCATTTACTGTTAATTATATATGTATGTTTGAATAAATCTAAAGTAATGGAACAAATGAGAGCGTTCCTGTATAGTTTACATGAATATTTGGAATAAAAAATATTATCGGCTGAGAAATTTAGTATTGGTGCATCTCTTCTATTTATATATCAGTTCATTGTGATGAATTGAAAATTTGTTGAACAATAAATCTGTAGTTGCCTTGATAAATTTATTGGCTAAATGAAGCATTTAGTGAATGAACCTAAACAATTCTGTGACAAATTTTAAGATGATACTCGAGAAAACCTAAAAATCTGAAAAAGTTGCATTGAATTTGTAAGTTTTATTAACAGTTCATTTTTGACAGTGCGTTAATTTTTATTATTATTATTATTATGATTTGTGATTGATTCATTATTTTCAGCATGACTCATATAAACCACTTTTATGGTTATTTTATGGCTATTCTATGGGAATTCCAGTTCCCAAACGGTACTTTCTTCAAAATATATTTTTTAGTGTTCCGCAGAAAAAAGTCATATGGGTTTGGAATGACATGAGGGCGAGTACAAATGACCGAACTTTGATTTTTTGGGCAAACTAATCCTGTAAGTGCCCTGGCTTCTTAACTAGAGCGGACATTGTTTCTCCTGTGTGCTGTACTTTGCCATTTTGATGAATGATGGAGGCAAGCTGGGTTATTCCTGGACTGGAGGTCCGTCTCCTGCCTTTGCTGAAATACTTATCGTGGTTTAAGGGGAAATACCGTAATGCAGCCAGTATTAAGAGCAGATTAAACGTCTACATCACAGAACAACCTGACAAGGGCTCAAACTAGCAAGCTGTGTGCATGTTCAGAGGCAAATGTGTCACTGCACCGGCGCAGTTTCTCTTGTCGTCTACAGAGTGCATGGCAGCCACGCTGTCTCCGTCTGTCTTGTTGGTGTTTTTAGAAGTGAACATTGCTTTCTGCGCTGCCTGAATGGAATTGTGGGAGCACATTTAGTCAGTGTAACAGAATCTTGTGTGAATGAGCCTGTGATTCATTCTGACTTCATTCCTTTGACTCTCTCCTGTACAATAGGATTCATTACAACCCATATGCTCCAGCAATCTGTTTAGAAGAACTAAGGCAGGCTGAATTCTCATTTTTCTTGATGAGATCAGAGACGAGATCGGTGAATAACTGCAATTCCGGGGAAGATCAATCTTTCTGCACACTTTCGTGTGGTATTGATTTCTTTCGGTGCAGTTTTTGACAAGCCTCATTAGTAGATAATTTTATTTGCAGCTTGATTTACATTAACAATTACATGACAATCATTCTTTTGTCCAAATCTATTAATTTATTCCAAATATTAAATATATTAATACATCCAAACATTATTACTGTATATACATTAATATGTACAATTTAATTCATTAAAAATTATCTTAAATTATACATTAATAATTCATAATATTTATTATTATATTACATTATGTTGTTATTGTTTAGTTTCTGTTTTTCTGATTGAGAATCTGTTTTATTTATCTAGTAGTAAACTGAAAGAACAGAAGCCCATTAATGAGATTCCAGCATGTGTGCTGCATTCCACCTGAGAACTTCTTCTTGTGCCACATTGTACAGGTGCTCACCCCAGATTCCTGGCTAAAATCCTCTGAACAAACCTCTGAAATCCAGCCTCCCTACGGATCCTTTCATTTTGAATCATCTAAATCACTCTTTACTTCACTTTTAGTGCGGTGTCGAACTCACCTTACTATTTTGGCTTGTCTTGAGTAGAAAAAAAAAAAAAACTTATATAAATTCAACTCATTATCATTTAAAGTACAGCTCACACTGGCTCAAGTATTTGTGCTGCATTATAATAGAATATATCAAGTTGATTTAATGCAGAGTGATTTGAAGGTGTTTCAGGCGTGCCACTGTGCCCTCGGGGTCTCAGAGCTCACAGGATTGATTTAGACATACTATGCACAGCTCTGTGTCCTGTGATGGAGTTTGTATCATCCATCATTCCTGAAAGAGAGAGGCCAAAGAAAACCCAGAGATGTTGACAATCAGACATGTTGCAATACTGACTGGCTGTCAAATGATCTTGTGTGGTGACTATCTGTTTTATGCAGAATTTAAGTTCTATTACACCCTGTTTTATTACTGTGTTTGCCTTTTTGTGCTAATCTGTTCCATGCATTTTACTAAATGGTTGCTTTAATAACATATAATAAAAAAACTAATATTAAAAATAATAATAAGAATTAGTTATTATTATTATTATTATTATTGAATGGAATGCCCTACCATCAGAAATTAGAGACTCCAACCTTGGACTGTTTTAAGAAATCTTTAAAGACTCATCTTTTTAAAGCGGCTTATTGTTACCTAGTGTGTTTTAATTTGTTTTCTCTTTTTGTGTTTATTGTTGTAACTATTATGTCTTGCTGTTGTTGTAGCACTTTGGGTGAAGAAAAGTGCATGATAAATAAAATGCATTATTATTATCATTATTATTATATATAATACAAATATTACTAAATATTGTATTTAATTGTATTTGGGCTGTCAACAATTTTAGTGCTATATAATACTATTGCAAAAAAAGAACATTGTATATTATACATACTGATTTTTTTAAAAGTGTTGCTGTTGTTAATAATAATCATAATTATAACAACATTGTTTCTTCATTTTTTGGTTATAATAAAGTATATATATAAAAAAATATATATATACAGTGGGTACGGAAAGTATTCAGATTATAATAACCAAGAACAACAAATTTTCAATAGATTTTTGTCAGAATTATTATTAGTAGTAGTATTGCTGTTGTTGTTGCTGTTTAATTGTCATTGCAATCACAATACAATTGAGTTGGTCGATCTGTCTTTCAGATAACTGTCAGCGATAGAAAACAAAAGAGAGACAATAATATATGTATGTGTATATATATATATATATATATATAGTTTCTCTTTTATTTTCCAGGACTTCTCTCCATGAACATCACATTTTAAAGATTGGGGGTCAGAGACTTGATTAATTGCTTATCTCACTATATAAAACACTTTATTGATAGTCAATCGAAGAGCAAAAATTGTGATTTATGCACCAGTGGCGGACACACAAGATGGATTTTACTTCACAGGAATCAAGAAGTCAGTGGCAATCAAATTACCATAATTATTCATTAATATGCAAATGCGTACAGATGTTCGACGAGCAACAGATGTGCTCTTCATGTCGAGCAACATGGCAATATGATAGACTGTGAAGGAGACAGCAGCGTGAAGGCAAGCCTTATTACAATGTGTCTGTCTATGCGAATCTGAAGCTGGATTTCTCACAAGTCCATTCGGCATCATACAAATCCTCTCCAGCACATGCACATATACTAAGAAATTCTGAGAGATTTTCAAGGCAAAGTAGCAGAAAGGTCCAGAATAATCATCGTGAGCAGGGCCGGTTAATGATTCGTGGCTCTTCACCCACGGCTGTTGGATTGCAGGGCTACCAGCTCATAGCAGAGAAGGACCAGGAAAACAATCCTCCACGCTGAACGTATAATGAGCACAATCAAGCTGCTTATCAAATGTTAAACCTGCAATTTAACCAATGCAGCTGCACTAATTCAAAGCAGATTCCGCTCTTGTAGCGCGTAAATGAGCTTTGTATGCGGTAATTACATGTATTTTTTGGGATATGAATGTTGAGATTCACATTAAAACTGCATGTGGTGAAGAGACTGTGGTGGATTTCAGACTTGGAATCCAAGTCTGAGAGTCAGCTTTTAACATTTTCTAATTTATTTCATTGCAAATTATATTAACAGCGCGACAATTTGAAAGTTGGTTACGGAACTACTCTGAGACTGAGTGAGGATCCAAATGCAGTGTTTATTAGGAAAGTCCAGAATCGAAATCAGACAGCAGGCGAGGGTCAACACACAAGCAATCAGTCCGACTAAACAACAAGGCAGAGAACACAGGCAAAAGGGTAATCCAGAACACAGACTAAGAGTCCAAAAACCAAGATACATATAAACAGGAGAAACACTCAGAGATGCAGTAACACTTACAAGACTTTGCAAAGAATGACAAACTAAACCAGGCTTATATAGTGTGAACAGGCAGGGTAAATGAGACACAGGTGCAGACAATGAGTATGATGAGTCTATGCAAAGGATTATTAAAAGTTTGATGGTGCTTTCACACCTGGCCCGTTTTCCCCCTTAGCTCGGTTCATTTGGGCATATGTTAACACGGCAATTGCGCCCGGAACCGCGCCAAAACAATCGGTCCGAGATCGCCTGAACGAGGTGGTCTCGGCTCAATCGAAAATGAACTCTGGAGCGGTTCGGTTGTAGTGAGAAAGCAATCCGATCTAACGGACCAACGAACCAGGCTATATCACAATGTATAATGGGTAATTATGTAAGTTCCGTGAAAAGCATTAGCTTTGTTGTTTTGCTAATACTTCAAAATGAACCTGTGAATGTCTGTGGGTGAGCATGTCTTCGCCATTCAAAATAAAAAAGCGCACTTTTTCATTTTATAATGCCTTCTTATTGCTCTTCTTCCTAGTAGGTGCATTAAAAAAAAAAAATTCCCGATGAATCCTGGCCTCCTGCTCAAAATGATAAATTAATATAAGGACAGCTACAAAAAAAAAAAGCCTGCTAAGTTGTTGTCGTTCCATCCTGACGGATGACAGCCGTGACAGCTAAGTAGAATCCTGGAAAATAAACCGTGGAACTTTGACCAATGAGACAACAGTTTACTCGCGTGTGACTTGTATTAACAAATTTGGTCCGTTTAGAAACTTTGCCGTGTGAAAGCGAACTGCACCAAGAATGAAAAGCAACATTGTAATAATTTTAATCCCTGTTTCGGAACAAAGCAATCGATCTACAGGTGTGAAAGCATCCTGAGAGAGTGGCAAAAGTCAGGGGTAGAGTGACCACTGGTGGAGTTCATGGGCACTCCAGCTGGAGATCGTGACACATAGACTTATATTTGAGATGAGGTCCCTCCCACCAACAGTAATGCCATGTATGAAAATTTATTGTGCACCTGCTGCAACATATTACTGAGTTTTTTTCAATTTCGAGAACGAACGATTGCATGCAATTGTACGGCAAAGTCTGGTGACAAGTCATCAGTGCACTGAACGGCTAAAGTGCTTGCCATTTGAAACAGGTCGTTGTCACAGAAGTGCAGCAGTGGACCAGTTCACAAAAACAGTTTGCATCATAAAGGTTTAGCTATACTGAATTTGGTGTTTTAATGTTAATGCATTAAGCCACATTAAGCGTAATGATAATACAAAAATGTGCTTCTTGTGGTAACATCTACATTAATTTTATTTTAAAAAATGCTAAAAATGTTATTTAACATTATAAATATATTAGGTTACAGTAATGTTATTATAGTTGTGCATTTTTAAATTCGTTTTATTTTAATATCGTATTCAAAGTTGCAATAAAATGTAGTTTCGTTTTTATTAGTTTCATTAATAATTTTGTTAGTTTTAGTAATTAAAGTTTATTAGATTTAACAGATCACTCTCGAGAGCGCAGACCAAAGAAAGACTTTTAACCTTATAATGCAAATGTAACTAATTATAATTATATTAATTTAACCTTAGTGATGCAAACGTCTAGCGACACAAAATTAAAGCATGCTGAGATTGATTAGATGGTAAAAGTATACAAATTCACACCAAAATGAAGCAGTCATGCCTTTTTAAATATACACAAGTTGCGCTTACATTATATGTAAAACGCTCTAGACTGAATGATAAATGTGTGTTGTGATATTTAATTTGAAAATAGATGTAGCTAATTTCTTTATAGTATAGCCTATGTCTTTCATCTTATATACAGGAAGGATGCGCGTTCTTATCATTCTTCTGTTGCGCTGCTTGTCTATTTCTCTTCAAAGCACCAACTTAAATGCCTATTTTGGTTTGACTGCTTGTCACATGAGAAAATAAATAATTTAGCCTTACTGATGCAGTAGCCTATTTCATGCGGGTGCGGTTCAGGTCGCGGTCTTTGTCAAACGGGTCGGGTACAGAATTAAATTGGTGCTGGCTGCTGTCGGATAACGGGTCGGGTGTTCTGTTGTGTACTGCGGATGCAGGTTTACCTAACAGGACCCGAATAGATGTAGCTAATTTCTTTATATTATAGCCCATGTCTTTCATCTTATTGAACCATAATCATGATACCGTAACTGTCGTGTCTTGCTCACTTTCCCGTGAACAAACGCGCATAAATAAGTGTGACTAATGAAATTCAATAATAATAGCGGAGCCTCAACATTCGATTTGCAGCGTTGCGCATTATAGCCATTGGCGCTGCAGCTGAAGTGAATGACAGTTTGGGAGCACTTGATGCTCGCTTTCTGTAGCCTATATCATTTTATTTTTAAGATATATTTTTAATGCTTCTGTAAAGGACTAACGGCCACATAGCCTATACACTGCAGAGTTTAAGGAGAGGCAAAGACACGTAACAGTAAAGTCATATCTAAATATGTTCTTTTCATTTATGAAGAATTAAGTATGTATGCACATTTGTTCAAAACAGCCTGGCAGATTGTTCACAAGATGTAGGCAAAAGTTTTTATTGTATACAGGAAGGATGCGCGTTCTTATCATTCTTCTGTTGAGCTGCTTGTCTATTTTTCTTCAAAGTCGGATAACAGGTCGGGTGTTCTGTTGGGTACTGCGGATGCAGGTTTACCTAACAGGACCCGTGCAGGACTGCTTTAAAGTGCTTTGCTTCTCTCTGTCAGATAATCTCACGTGCATGATGCGCCATTTACGGGTATTTCCCGGTATTTCCCTAAACCGACACACAGCTGAATACATTTTTCCGCCACGGGGTGAGAACGTAATGATTACGAAAACGATTATTTATTTTTGATAATTATTATTTTATTTCAGTTAGTTTTGCAATAACTGTGGTTAGTTTAGTTTCGTTTTAGTTTTTCAATTATGTTGACGTTTGTCTTAGTTTTAGTTTTCGTTTACAAAAATAACCTAGGGTTACACCAACAAAACTAAATTTAGGGGTAAGAAGAACGTCTCGGTTACGTATGGTAACCCTCGTTCCCTGAAGGAGGGAACGGAGACGTCACGTCGGATGACATTGCTCTTTGTCGAGTATTTGGGTACCACCGACCGAGAGGTGCAATTGCATGTTACCATTTTTATTTTTACGGTAAACGCTTAATGTAAAACTTTGCATCTTGCATTCATATTCTGGGCTCTTCTAAAGAGTTTGACATTTTAATATCAGTCTTAATGCATAGGGGTGCGCAGGGCACAAACCAACAAGGGGTTAGTTGTAACACATGGTTTAAACATTTCCACACATGCTAGTATAACAAAACTTACGGTATTTACTAGTTGCCATATTAATACTATACAGAGAAAAAAATTGTGCCAAAGTTCAAAAACCTTTTGAAGATATCGCTGAATTAACATTTATTTAACCATAGGAAAAGTACATTTCTGGCTGAAGTAAATTTTCAGTTTTGGCTGTAGTAAATCTCAATTTTTAGTGTTTGTATAATGTGCAAGTATTTTGATCTCCGATCAAAGCAGCAGAAGATACTAACCAATTTTAAATTCCATGTTGTTACACTGTGTGCTCCGCTATTATTAGAACTATGCTATTCTATGACATTAGCAATATAATTTACACAAATTACTTGCATGAATTTTAATGAGAAACCACGAGAAACAGATGAATAAAGACTGAGAGTCAGTGCTCAATGTTCAGAAATGAATATTTCAAGAAATGTAAAGCATTTTGGCTCGTCTGTTTGTCTCCTGTTCTGTGAGAGCAGAGAGAATGTCTGAATGTGTTTCTTCATATTTGCCCACATTGTTTTGAACTATGTTGTAAAGCTGTGTGTTGTGATCAAGGGCCATCAGAAGCATGGTTGCAATGTGTTCATTGTCAAACTCCAAAATTAGTTTATAATGAATTCTTAAAAAACACCATTATTTTGTTTGAAAAAGTTAATCATTTTATTTTATTGACAAAATATTTTAGTTTGTCTTGTATATTTTTTTCATTAGATCAGAGAACATTTTAAGCTGTCATATGGTCATCATGTTACAACGTGACCCTCAGATGTTACACGTACATCTTGCATTTTATGTTTGTAAGTGTAATGTTTGTTTTTATGTTTAAATGATTTAAATGACTCATTCTGAGTGTTGTCCCCACGGGAGCCCATGCATTTCACTGAATTTTGGAACTTCTATATTGTAATATTGATGGTAATGTGATGGTAATGCAGTGGCACTTTACAACTTTTATGATTATGATATCCATGCACCATGGCATTAGCATAATATTCCAATATTCATTTCTTTAATTTTAATGAAATGAATGGCATGCTCTGGATGTAACTTTTTTGGCTCTGAGGTGAAACCACTAAGCCACACCAACCTACTTGTGAAGACAAGACTTGCAAAACTGTTGTTTTGAACAGTTTACACTTGATTGTAATGCTTGGCTTTCAATTGAGGCTTTTGTTTAGTGTAATTATTGTGGATGGAGGTAGCACAGGGGGCGGCATCACAGTCAGATACCTGGAATCTGTGTTTTTGTGGCGTAGGGGCAATTCTGAAATGAGAGCGCATGCTGTGGAGAGAAATGCTTTCGAGACAAACAACTGCCTGTCATGTTTCGGAACACCCGCTGGAATGGGAACATCAGTCATTTGAAGATGCCACAAAGGAATGTCCAATAAAATTCAGTTTTCTGAACCAAAGCCTCATTCTAAATCACTGCCACTTATACATGTCTATTATTTCATGCTGTAATGGATGGCTTTCATAATGTCAGCTTGAACAATGCAACACTTTGCAATGCGATGTTTTGCTGTTTTACTAGCTGAGTGGAGATAAGATTAAGGGTTTTAGAAATGTGTTCATGATATACATGTAAACACAGCCATATTCTTCTGATGATGGATATGTTTTGAGGTCTCAGGCATTATGGGATGGAATTTTGATGGCTGTACAGTATATTTAATGGTATAGGCTGTACTGTATGTTAAAGGATATAATTAATGGAATCATAAATCAAAGGATTCATGGTCCAAAATACTAAAACTACAAAAATCTGATGCATTTAAATGTGCTGATAAACTATTCATTTCAACATTTAATTTGAAAGAAGTTAAAGCCATTTGAAGAAAAAATGGCCTTTACTGTAACTCTAAATTGTAATAAAACAGTAATAAAATTACGGTAATAAAATTGTGTCCACCCCCTGATTTTCACATAGTAAAAAAAGAAATGTAATTAAAATATTTTCTTATTTTTTGGTATTTTATTTGACCATGTGTTTCAGTTCAAGATGCATAGATTTTAATAGCAGCACTAATATATAGTAGTTTTTACATTTTATTAGTTATATATAATGTAAAAATAGTATTTTTATAATGAAAAAAATAATTATATATATATATATATATATATACACACACACCGTTTGATTGACCTTTTCATAATATTTACAATGTTTTACAGTGTAATAATGATTACAGTGTAGTAACAATATCTTTCATTGTACAGTATATACTATTGGTGTTTACATTATTTTTTTCATTATAAAAATACTATTTTTACATTACATGACATGCTCTCTCTAAGGCAGCCTTCCAGTTCTTTATACGTGTACATGTATAGTTCTTTGTGTCAGTGTGGGCACCAAAGCCATCTAAACACAACAGAGCTTTTTTCCTGACAATATATATGGGACCTCAACAGTGTACTTTCCTGCCTCTCGTGTCATAACTGTAAGACGGGGTGACATGCGTTCCCATCTCCTTTAGTATCATGAGGCACTGCTGTAATGTTCGTTCTGTATGCGTGTGTATCAGGGACGTCTGAAGGACACTTGGACGTGACGGTTCTCAAGAAAGATTCTCCATTGTGCACCATAATTGAATTCTACTTGAGTTCAACTGGCTTTTCACTGAAAACTGTTTCACTATAATAGTCCTCCTGAAAACACATGACCGCAGATGGCTCTGATCTGCAGAGGCTGTATATCGCACCTTTGATTGAACAAGTTCAGATGTGTTATCTGGTAAAGGGTGCGTTCCAGATACATGCACTCATTTTAGTCCAAATCAGAAGCTCACATGAAAAACGAAAGCCAGAATTTAGTGACTCTCTAGTGACCAGTACAGAATAATGATCTTGGTCTGCAACATTTATCACTTTGGAAGAGACAAGAAATGTAGGTTCCTAGCGACATATTTGCTAATCTCAGAGCATTATTTTCTTAGATTTTCTGTTATGGGTTGTGCTAACTCTGACTTTTGACATTAGGTTTAAATTGGATTTGTTGATGTCAGTCCATTAAGTCAAACAAAAATGTGTTTGCTGTAGACTATACACATTAGCCAAAAAAAGACTTAAATATGAAATTTGTGGCTATGTAAAATCACGTAGTCATCAAAAAGCACATTATGAGCACATTGGGTGATTGAAGTCCAAAGGCAATTATTGTGCATTCTTACTGTAGAACATTCAAATGTTTTTAAAGGATTCCTTTAAGAATTAGCACTAGTAGTATAATTGTATTCATTATCATTAAACAATGTGTGCATTTGTCTTAACTAGAGACATTGAAAGGAAAGTTTTAAGCTCTGAGAGACATGTGACCTTTGTGTCTCTTTTGGATGAAAAATTAAATCTAATGTGGAGTAGTAGTGAGCAGCCAAAATGCAGAATAATCTTTACTTCAAAGAAATGCCTTTGGATAATAAAAATTAAATTAAAAAATTAAAATCTACTGCTTATAAAATGAAGAGGGGGAAAACACAAGTGGTATTTTCAAGTTCAAGTGGTCTAGTTGAAAATGCTGTTTTTTATTTATCACATCACTTTAAAAGCTGTAATGTAGTAATTGATTTAAAAACTGACAACGAATGTTGAACTGGTTCCAAAAAATATTAAGCAGCAACAGTTTCCAACATTGATAATAAATCAGTATATTAGAATGATTTCTAAAGGATCATGTGACACTGAAGACTGGAGAACTGACTGATGCAAATTCAGGTTTTGCATCACAGGAATAAATTCTATTTTAAAGTATATTAAAATATAAAACTGTTATTTTAAATTGCAATACTATTTCACAATATTACTGTTTTTTCTGTATTTTTGATCAAATAAATACAGCCATGATGAGCATAAGAAACTTCTTTATAAAACATTAAAACCTCACTGATCCCAAATTTTTTAACACAATGTATATATAATGTATACAGTATATGAATATTTGTGAATAAACACTGTGGCATGAAATAAAGTTTTTTATCAGGTAGATATCTTTATTAAAAATCCTTACAAAAGTACCGTGATCTTATCTTGATACATTGACTGTCAGATGATCAGATGGAAATACCATGGCATTTTGATATATATTACCTTTATACCGTCTCAAAAACACCATGGTGTTTCCTGCAGTCTGTTTGCTGTGTCCAAATCATGACAATCATAACCCTGATGTGGTCTGCAAATCATAATTTCTGTCTTATGCCACTTTGGCCCATTCAGCCCGAGGTTACGATGCCCTGTGTCTCCTTCAATCAGTCACACAGGACATCTCTAGCTCTATGTGTGGAGAGAAGGAAGTGCTACCTGCCACAAAAGATGAGGTCTCAACATGGATCCCCATTCAAAATAAATTAAGTGTAGGCCATATATGTTGAGATACCTGCTTGTAGGAGTCCAGCAAAACAACCGGCAGGTGACAGGGGCCTGATGGGGTCTGTATTCCCCATCCTACTTAAAAATGTATGGAGAGAGACGGTGGAAGGTGTATTGCCATTTCCACATCTATTAAATAAGCTTCTTTATGTGCCGAGCTCTGCTGACTGGCTTTGTTATCGAGAGTTTGAGTGAACCGCTTTAAGAGGGATTATGGGATAGCTTGAGGGTTTGACTGAACTTGACCTCTCACGTTGTTTGAACTTACTTGGTATAGGTGGAGCTGTAGTTCTGATATATGTCACATACACTTAAGATGGTGGGAGAGTTGTCAACTCCGTTTCATAGATGTTTCAATATATGATTTTCAGTATCATTTCTATCACAATTATGTAAATAGTAAAAAATATGTATTACTGTTGCCATCTCTGTCATGTTTTTCTATCTTTTCTGAATTCTGTTTCAAATAAATGCTCGTCTTTTGTACAACTGCTTTCAACATTGATAATAATAAGACATGTTTCTTGAGCAGCAAATCAGCATATTAGAATGATTAGAATGATAATGGCTGGTGAAAATTCAGCTTTGTCATCACTGGAATAAATGACATTTTAAAGTATATTAAAATAGAAAACAGTTACTTTAAATTGCAATAATAATTCACAATATTACTGTATTGTCTGTATTTTTTATTAAAATACTGTAAGTTCAGCTTAATTAGTTCAGCATAAGAGACTTAAAAAAAAAGAGAAAAAAAATATTGTGTATGTATATAAACATTAACTATATAAATAAATAAATTATTTATATACATATTCCCCCCACTGCAATGTTTTGGTATTAAAAAAAAAAAAAACTTTTTACTTTTCTATGTTAAAGGAACACGCCACTATTTTTGAAAATAGTCCAACTCCCCTAGAGTTAAACAGTTGAGTTTTACCGTTTTCGAATCCATTCAGCCGATCTCCGGGTCTGGCGGTTGCACTTTTAGCTGCAGTCTAGCATAGATCATTGAATCTGATTAGACCGTTAGCATCTCGCTCAAAAATGACCAATACAGTACAACTTTCCCTGACTAATAACAGCATTGTTATTCACATATCTCCCAATTCAGTATTGTTAAAAAAAAAATCGGTCCATTGATGCTACTAATTCTAAACCATTTATTTAAGAAGATAAAGCACATCTATTCTGGCATTCTGAGTAGGATCCACTCGTCGATTAATGATATACTGTGTGTGTGTGTTTATACATACGGAAAGATTGAGTTTAAAAACATTGTGATTTATCTCAGAAATGAGTGGAAGATGTAAGTATTTATACAGTAGATACTGAAGTTAGACAGTAAGATTGAAACTGCAAATTGTTTTGCCCTTGGAAACAGGCAGATATAGAGTGTGTAATGTACTGTAGGTTGAATTTATCTCTTGTAGATGAAGTAAACCTTTATCTCTCTTTCTCTTTAAAGCTCAGTATAGGGTAGACAGTGTTTCATTTATAGGATCTTGTCGTTTTCCATGCATGATGACAGCTGTCAGTCAAATTGTTTTCAGTGCCATTGTTTTCATTTCAAAAGTCTGAGAGTAAGTAGTGTAGCACTCTACTCAGAGTTAACTGTAGTTTATATGTTTGTAGCTCAGTGGAATGTTTTCTCCTAGCATCGTGAGACCGTAAGTTTTATTTCTCTAGCTCAGTGGCAACAATAAACAAGCATCTGCATCGTTATTGATCACACATTCCTGCAAACACAAAACCAACCATTAATCGATGTGTTTTCCATTTCATTGGATGCAAGCAGCTGAGCATATTAAAAACGATTCTGTGTGAAAACCAGCCTCCCTTATTTTTTATTCTGTCTCAGAGGATCCCAAAAAAATGTGCCACATTTTTTTTTCTTTCTTTTTTACTGACACTGACAGTGAAGTTAGGTTCAAATTAGGGATGTGTTGATTTATTAATCACATAGATCAATAAATGCCATGAAAATTCTCCAAATTAAGATAATTCAAACTTTGACAGACAAGTTAAGAATTATAGTTCAATCAAAAAAGGAAAACAGTTTTCATTTATTCACTCTCATGTCATACCAAACATGCTTGAATTTCTCTTTTTCTATGCAACGTAAAAAATAAGATATTATGAAAATTGTTACATAAGTTCTAGAGAATATTGGATCCCCATTGACATTCATTGTGTGGGGAAAAATACTTCCACAGAAGAAAGGCAGTCATACAGGCTTGGAATGACATGACAGTGAATAAATTATGACATTTAAATTTTGTGATTTAACAATAAAAAAGGAAATTTTTAATGCACTGTTTTTTACATAATTGATGCAATTATTTATAGAAGCTTATTATGCAGGTTTTTATCTCTAAATTTAGACTTTTTTTCCTGAAATTCAGACTTAAATTCAGATATAAATTGCAAGAAAAAAGTCAGAACTGTGAGATAAAGATAAGTGTATTTTTTCCTTCTTTTTTTTTTTCCATCTCCCAAACAGAATTGAGAGATATAAACTTTGATTTGCAAGAAAATGTTTGAAATGTAGATAAAAATTCACACCTCATTACCTTATAAAAAGTCATTACCTTTTATATATTTGTATCCTGTGGCAGAAACAGGCTTCCATAATTATTTCATAAGTTAATGTGTGAAATTGAAATCAGTAGCACCTGAATTGAATTGCCTTCACAGAAAACTAAGGCAGCTACTCTATTCCTGGCACCGGTTGTGTTGCAGATGGGCTGCTAAACCTCAACTGTAAATGGTTAGTTAAAGTGCCAGTGCTCTCAAGGCAAATGAAAAAGCGTTCAGCTTCTGATGGAGGGGAGTGGTCGAGACTGAAGCGAACTGAAACGCAGCCTTTGTCCAGTCTCTCTGGATGTCACTGTCAGACCCTGCTGAGAAGGTTTAACTCATTAGACTGCCTCTTTCACTCTTTCCCTCAATGAAAACAGAATTAACTGGCTCTACAGCACCCCGGAAATTGATTTCTCCCCCCACCCCTTTTTCATTGCACAGTTTGCGTAGATGAAAACAAAACTGAACAAACCCCTCATGGTTACTCATGTAGTTGTCCTGTCAGTCAGCGCTTGACGTATATTAAGTTAGCAATGAGAGCAGCGCACATTTCATTTTCTCTGCTCCTCGTTCCAAAGGCTGCACAAAGCATTTCTGTCACACGAGGCAATTGGCGTGGAGACTTTTAGCAAGCACAGCATCCAAACAGATGGGGAAGTATGAATGAAGTAGAGAGGGAAAGAGAAAGCGAAATATTTAAATTAAGAAAGAAAGCAAGACAATTTCACGCTCTTAGCCCGTCATCCACTTTAATAGACCAATGCATAAACATTTGCATTAAACTGTATTTAAATTTGAAAATTAGATTTAAATTTATTTTTATGTATTTATTTATATATTTAATTGAAATGTAAAAGTTTTTATTTGCATTAATTAAATAAAGGCTATTTTTTAGGATCATTGTGATTTTTTTATTTTTTTTTTCCTTTTCTTTTTTTTTTAGATTAGTATTAGCAGTAGTAGTAGTAGCAGTAAAAAGTATTTGGCATAAAAAAAATTACATGCTTCACCTTTTAAGTAATTAATATGCTAATTTAATCTCTTCATTTTAAAACAAACAAAAAAATCTGACTTTGTGTGACCCATGTGCGCAATGAATTTATTGAAGTCACTTTGATTGCATACAAACACCCCATTGAACTTAATGAGAAAAAATATGAGTTTCCTGATTTATTCGTCCATTTGCGTCCAGACGAAACAATTAATAACGCCAGGACATTTGCACGCAACCCTAGGCTATTCATTTCAAATCATCCTACCAGCTACTCAATGTGCATCTATAGCGTTTGAAACCCACTGAGTTGTCCATAGACGGATTTAATGATTCAGTTAATCCACTGCCTGAAGTGGTTTCGGCGATCGGATTGCTATTCATCTCAAGGGTATTCACACTCAGTATTTTTCACAATCAGATTAGTAAAATCACATTGAATCGAGGTGACAAAACTACATCATTGCATCATAATGAATGTTGGATAGTTTGGATAGCTGTTTTTTAGATTAGTATTAGCAGTAGTAGTAGTAGCAGTAAAAAGTATTTGGCATAAAAAAAAATTACATGCTTCACCTTTTAAGTAATTAATATGCTAATTTAATCTCTTCATTTTAAAACAAACAAAAAAATCTGACTTTGTGTGACCCATGTGCGCAATGAATTTATTGAAGTCACTTTGATTGCATACAAACACCCCATTGAACTTAATGAGAAAAAATATGAGTTTCCTGATTTATTCGTCCATTTGCGTCCAGACGAAACAATTAATAACGCCAGGACATTTGCACGCAACCCTAGGCTATTCATTTCAAATCATCCTACCAGCTACTCAATGTGCATCTATAGCGTTTGAAACCCACTGAGTTGTCCATAGACGGATTTAATGATTCAGTTAATCCACTGCCTGAAGTGGTTTCGGCGATCGGATTGCTATTCATCTCAAGGGTATTCACACTCAGTATTTTTCACAATCAGATTAGTAAAATCACATTGAATCGAGGTGACAAAACTACATCATTGCATCATAATGAATGTTGGATAGTTTGGATAGCTGTCTTTGAGATTCAGTTCTAAACAGAACAGTTTGTATTGTGCTTGCAGGGGATGATTTCAGTTAGCAGTGCTGTCGCCGCATGAGCTGACAATGAGAGGAAGTGTATCCCTGCTATTAGCTTTACCAGATCATGCGAGCTTTGACCTTTGCTCTATTGTGGGGCGTCTGTTTGTGTATGCCATGGCTGAAAAGAGTCCAGCTTGCAGCCTCTCTGAGGGACCAAAGATGGGTTTCTTTACCACAGTCACATTCATGTCACAATGACACACACCAAGTTCGCACACAAACCAGCCACCACTGTATATGTGTGCGGGGGGGATCTGAAATGGTTGAGACCCTGAGGGAAATAACAGCACATTTCATGGCAGCCTTTTCTCAAAGAGATGTAACAATGTACACACAGACACTCTGGATCTGTCCGTTTCCTCCAGGCCCAGAGCCACACTGAAACTCGTATCCACTCTTCTCATTTTCATGGAAGGGCTTGCTGTGGTCGCACACTTGCTTTGAAGTGAATTGGTCTTAATTCAAATTCAATAAATGTAAATTTTCTTTATCCTCATTTTGAACAAAGGTGTCCTCAAGCTGAGTTTAGGTTTTTTGGGAGGAAGGAAATAGTTTGAAGACAACAGAAGTAGGGGGCGGTAGAGGCAATGTCTGTGCCATTAAACCTCATGTGTTCATTTTCAGCGGGCTAGCTATAAATATGTTCACTGTTAAACTAGTTTTAACTGAATTCCTCAGCACTTCTTTAAACTGTTGCTCAGTCATGACAGTAGTTGACCTGCAGGTATAAAGTATCAGTTAACAGTAGGGCTGCACGATAAATCACATGCGATATTTAACGCGCATCTTATCAGTAAAGCCGGTTCTGTAATCAGCGGTAAATCTCCATCACGTGCGTGCTTTAAATATCGCATGCGATTTATCGTGCAGCCCTAGTTAACAGTAATGCCTGATATAACGTTTCTTACAGCAACGCCGAGAATGCAGTACATACTTGCATTGTGTTATGACTTGTGTATCCAAAAATTGTTGAAATGGAATGGAATGGAGTGGAGCATGATATAAGTTGTTTGAAAATTTTTGCATTCAATTTTTTTGAAACGATTTTTGCTTCAATGAAGCATGGAACCATTTTATTCTATTATTTTATTTATTTTAAATATATTATGTTTTTGGTTTTTATTTGATGTCCGTTGTGCTTTGTTTTGTTTGTTTGTTTTGTTTTTTTGTGCAATGGAGTGGAGTGGAGCTGGAACAGAGTGATTATGGAACACTTTCAGCAGGAATGTGAATACGCTGTCAATCCACTTCACTTATATATGTTTGTAACACAACAATGCACAAAATCAAGCTGTATGGCCATAGTTTCTGGCCTGAGAATTAGACTAGATTTACAGTAGACTCAGATAGATAATGGCATTCAGGGAACAGAGAATCACTTTCTCAAGAAATTCTAAATGATAGATTGGGCTAAGAAATGTTTAGTTTTTCTGCCATTATTAATCTGTGTTGACCTTTTAGCCAATCTTGGACCGTATTCAATTCATAAAGCTTAAACTGATACATATTTAGTGTTATTGTAAGTTGCCAATATCTTATATACAGTAAGTGTGAAGGAGCTGTTCATTCTGGGTCATGTAAATAAAAGATTCAGATATTTGGTGCAGAATGAGATTTTAATTATTCAGTTAGTTGATATTCTTGTATATACATATTTAACTTTTGCCTTTTGAACAAATGTGTGCATAATGGAAGACTGATCCTCATAGAAATATGTCAGGTGTGCACACGTGCGCTCGCGCACATGCTGACATTAATATTTAACACCGCAGACAGAGTTGAACCCTGTTGCCTCGCATTCCAATGTGTGATGTTTTCTGTCTTTGTAAACCTTTGCCTTAAAGGGTCCTCTTGGCTCCCCTGTGACTCTGCCAGTCACAGTGAATAAAGGGAAATCAGAACTCATGCCTTCTCATCTCACCTTGTAGTTTTTCAACAAGAGGGAGTGTCGATCTTTGTGTAAGTGTGTGTGTGTCTGTGAGTCACCACATCAGTTTACCTCCATCTGACACCTCATTTTCTGTGTATTCTTCACTTCTGCATTTAATGTCATCCTTAAAAACATCTGTTAGGCCACATAAATATTTGGTGATATCTATTGAAGATGTGACTTCTGATCCCTTAAAGATGAAAGATTTTCTAAGATTATAGTACTGAAGGTATAAAACCTGAAGAAAGCAACTTGGTACAGAAAAATTGCTCTCTGGCAAAACTCTAATATAATAAAATATTTAGTTTATTGCTTGCAATTTTTTTCTCTCAAATACATTACATTACAAATCAAATACGTCAATACATTAAAAATAAAAAATAAGAAGAAAAAGTTTTGTATGAAATGTCGCTATATATATATATATATATATATATATATATACATATATTTTTAATAATTTAAAATCTTTTTATATTAAATATTAATAAAATAATCTGGTAACACTTTACAGTAAGGTTCCATTAGTTAACTTTATTTAATGCATTACCCTTACAAAAAAGCAATACATTTGTTACAGTATTATTATTATTTATTTTTTGTTAATGTTATTTAACAAAAATCGAAAAAAATATTTTTTTTGTATTAATGTGTTAATAAAAATACTATTAAGTTAGATCAGCTCCACTAAATAATATTTACAGATACAACTTTTGATTTTAATAATGTATTAGCAAATGTTGAAATTCACATGAACTAAGATTAATGAATGTTTTAGAAGTGATCTTCATTGTTAGTTCATGTTAAATAATGTAGTTAACTAATGTTAACCAATGGAACCTTATTGTAAGCTGTTACTAATAAATAAATAAAAAAGGTGTCTCTGACGTTAAATATAACATTCATTTATATCTATAATCTTAAGGGGTTAGTTCACCCAAAAATAAAAATTAGCCCATACATTACTCACCCTCAAGTCATCCTAGGTGTATATGACTTTCTTCTTTCAGACAAATCCAGTCGGAGTTTTCATGCGCAGCACTGACCTCATACGTCATCCGCCCTGAGAGCTGCTTCTGTGTACAACTGTTGGCGCAAGCTAGATTCAAGTGATTATTATGTTTTGAATATGGTTATTTTTCTTACAAAAACGCATCGATTCACTACAGAAGTCCTGTGTTCAACCCCCGGAGCCGTGTGAGACACTTTTTTTTAATGGATGGGCGCTTTTTATTTAACTTC
>NW_015542355.1:523646-525436 GCF_001515605.1 Sinocyclocheilus anshuiensis
ACTAGTCCATATCGCGTTTTGATTCAAGTGTACTGACCTACTTTTGATTTATTCGTCCAAAATGTGGCATATCCCGTCCGCGTTAGGCTATAGGAATTCCGTTTTTATGACTGGATTCTACGAACCAGTCTGTGTTTTCCGCATCGCGGAAATTATGTCTCAGAGTAGTCAGTGCAATTTGGAAAAGAAATCAATTAAATCTGTATGTGGATGTGTGTAAATATTCAAATGTAATCCCCTTTGTAATCGTTAACATTTTCATAAGTAACTGTAATTTAATTACACATTTTTTCTTAGTAACTGTAACTGATTACAGTTACATTTATTTTGTAATTAAATTACGTAACGCCGTTACATGTAACTAGTTACTCCCCAACACTGACTTTCAGCAAAGCATGTCTCCTCTATAGTCTGAGAAAAATCTAAGCTGTCGGTCTCCTCTCATTATCTCATTACTGGGTTAAATTAGTTGTTGAAAATAAATATGAATTTTTCTGGTTTTATTTATTTATTTATGCAATATCTTACTCCACCCTTGATTATTATTATTATTTTTTTTTTATTTTGTTTCGGTTTTGCAGAGCCTTTGACATTCAGATGTGATTGGGATTTATGCAAAAAAAAACAAAAAAACATCTGCCAATCAATATATATATATAAAAAAAAAAAGACAGAGAAACTGAACAGAGTGTGCATGTGGGGGACAGATTATTGAGTCCAGATGGCAGAGATGGAAAGGCCAGGTCGCTGGCAGAGAGGAGAGGGAAGAGAGACAGATGGGAGTATGCAAAGATCATAAAACCATATTATGCTTGTTATTATTGTTGTAATAGGCACTATAATGACGCTTAGCATTAAGCTTATTTTCATGGCTGGTCTACTGATACAGCAGTGCTGTGAGTCTCAATTGGATTATGTAGATGTTTGGATTTGGAAAAAAAAAACAGCTGAATATTTTGACTCCACAATGACAGAGGTCTATTTAGATGCATAAACCTCACAATCCTACGGTGGCCGAGAGAGCTCAACGCGCTGCAACTTAAGAAAACACATGCAAATTGAAAAAACACCAGCAAATTAAGAAAACATCTTCATCAGTTTGACAACACGCGCGCTGCAAATCCTCACAACACATGCAAATGAAGAAACGGGGACCCAAAAAAGTGACGGACCCGGCTGGGATTTGTCTTGTGCAGTGGCTATTGGTCAGTGGCGTTGTCGGTGAACTGAAAGGTGAGTTTTTTTTGTTTATTTTAACTGTCGGTGAAGTGAGTTTTTTTTGTTTATTTTAACACCCTGATTTGCATGATTCCTTTGTCTTTTAGATATTAGATATCTAAATAATCTGACGAATTACACGAGTAACTGTGAAACGTTATATAAAATGGCTAACTTAATTTAATATTCTCAACTAAATATAATTTCAAGGTTAATGAAATCCGCAATGCTTCATTAATTGTTAAAACCAGGTCAAAATAAATTGCAGATTGACAGTAAGAATAATATTTAAAATTATTATTTAATCAGGCCCTTTTAGTAGGCTAATGAAAGAAAGGACAATGGATTACAAATACAACGTGCAAACTTCAGTCAACTTGTTTTTGTTTTGTTTGCTGACCCCTGGTCATCCCCCGCCGTTCTAGGGGCATTCTCTACGACAAAGCTTACATCTCGCCCACATGAACTGCAAAATCTTGGCAAAGTCAGCCATTGGATGCCACAGAAAGGGCAATACATTTTGATCTGAAAAACAAAAACAAGTTGACTGAAGTTTGCACATTGTATTTGTA
>NW_015542355.1:532462-546203 GCF_001515605.1 Sinocyclocheilus anshuiensis
TCTGTAAACTGATGTTTATGTACCCTCTTTTTTATTTTATTTATTTTTTCCTTTTCTTTTTCCGTGTTCCTTCTTGTTGAGGCATGTGAAATGTTTTTGTTATATAGTGAGATATGGCACTGTACATGCTACTTGTTGATAATAAAGCATTATATATAAAAAAACAAAAAAACAAATCCCAGCCGGGTCCGTCACTTTTTTGGGTCCCCTTGAAACATTTCCGTTGTGGTCCGTGATATTTGCAGCGCGTTTCTTCATTTGCATGTGCTGTGAGGATTTGCAGCGCGTTTCTTCATTTGCATGTGCTGTGAGGATTTGCAGCGCGTTTCTTCATTTGCATGTGCTGTGAGGATTTGCAGCGCGTTTCTTCATTTGCATGTGCTGTGAGGATTTGCAGCGCGTTTCTTCATTTGCATGTGCTGTGAGGATTTGCAGCGCGTTTCTTCATTTGCATGTGCTGTGAGGATTTGCAGCGCGTTTCTTCATTTGCATGTGCTGTGAGGATTTGCAGCGCGTTTCTTCATTTGCATGTGCTGTGAGGATTTGCAGCGCGTTTCTTCATTTGCATGTGCTGTGAGGATTTGCAGCGCGTGTTGTCAAACTGATGAAGATGTTTTCTTAATTTGCTGGTGTTTTTTCAATTTGCATGTGTTTTCTTAAATTGCAGTGCGTTGAGCTCTCTCGGCCACCGTACAATCCTTCTGTACTTAGCAGTGAGCTCAGGCTGTCAGTACAAACCCCTTATCCACATATAATCCACACATTTATAAACCACTGAAGTTTTTGGACTTTATTAAGCAGACCACTTTGGGCTAAAAATGCTGAATGAAGAAACAAGAATGCTGTTGTCAGGCAATGTTTGAAGACCTTTTTAACCGATTATGGGAGATTGACCTACTTTGTGCTTGATAATCTGTGTATATTGTAGTTGACTGTAGTGTAGCTACATTTCCTTGATATGTTGAATTGCAGTAGTGAAGGTGTCAGGACGTTCTCATAACCTGATGAATAAAACACCAAGTTCATCAATTGCCCAGTAGGAACACAAGCTGTCCATCCTGTAGAGGGGGAATTAGATGGGTGAAAAAAATGACGAAAATGTTGCAAAAAAAATTGTCATGAATAATTGAAGAGTTTTTGAAAAATTCATCATTACCCAGCTGGTTTGAAGGTCACTGCCTGTGGAAAGCTCAGAATGTCTGTTGGAAAATTATGTTGAAAGAAAAAAAAGATCAAGTATTAGTCTCTGAATGATGTTTGTTGTTGAATTCTTCTGAAACAGAGACAACATAGCCCACCAAGGAGTGGAGCTCATAAAAATTGCATTGTTTTTAAGTTGGAATTGCTTCATACTATTCTCATGAGCAGTAAGTGTTCTGTTAGCTGTTAAATACTAAACTCTGTTCAGGTTCAGAAGAATATAAAAAATAAATAAATCAATAAATAAATGAAATAAAATGAAAAAAAAAATAAAATAGTGTAACCCTTGGTACAATAAAAAAGACACCAGCTAGTAAAAAAGCCTGCTGATGTTTCTCAAGCATCGAGGGTGTGTGGACATTTTCTAAAGGAATATTTTGTGATATTTGTAACTTCATGTCTACAGGAATGTCTTCTGACATCTGACATGGTGTGAAACTGAAGAACTGGCAGTAGCATGGTACAGTGATGGTATCAGACCATACCTGATGTTTGTTTTCATTGTACCAAAGCCAAAAAATTCTAAATGAATAATTATTAATTATTCATGTTAATTATTAATGTAATAATATATTAATTATTACTGGTCAATAGTTTGAAATAATTTATATATATATATATTATATACATATGTGTGTGTATGTATGTATATGTATGTGTGTGTGTATGTATATATATATATATATAATATATATAATATTTCCCAATATTACAGATTTTTTCAGTATTATATACAGTATTTACATACAGGGCCGCTGCTGGCCAAATTGGTGCCCTAAGCAGAATTGTATTGTTGTGCCCCCTCCCCCAAATATTATGGAAATAATAATAAAAAAGCTAATATAGGGGTCAAAATAGAACTTTAATAAAACATAAAAGTTAATAAATAAATAAATTGTAATTACATTGTATTAGTTACAAATGACAGTTGTAGCTCTACAGCATAAAAAATAAAAACTAAAATTACACACATTAAATGAAACATTTTAAAAGACTAAATATTATCAAAATAAACAATAATAAATTGAATCAAAAAGCACCTATTTGCACTAAGTGTATAGACACTCTGAAAATCAACACTGATATAGCCTACCTCATCTGCTGGAACATTCCAAATTTACAAATTTACAAAGGCACACTCCGGCTTTTTCTGGAGGCGAAGTCGTCAATGAACTCATCATATGATAATTAAAGCATTAATTAATGTTAATAAATGTTATTAACGTCAACAGCCAAAAACGATTCTGCTCACAAGTCTGCATGTTTTTAATTAAAAATACAGAAAAATTCTGTAATATTGGGAAATATTAATATTATATTAATTATTAATTATTATGTTTTTGTTTTCTATCAAATGCAATTTATTACATCAGCAACAGCCTGAGGAGGACAGACAGAAGAAAGACCATCTCTACTTTTTGTTTTTGAGAGAGAAATTCACCAGTGGCTGCAAAGTAGCCTACCTAGGACATTGTATTATTTTACTGCTCAACTTCAATGCTCTCTCTGTGGTTTATTCTCGGCGCACTCACTCTTTGAAATGACTGTGAGTGATAGGCATGCTGATGAACTGTTTTTGATGATCTTGGCATGTGGTGGAATGCTTTTCCGAGCATTAATGTCCTACTGTTAAAATCAGCCGAGAAAGGACTGGCAACATGCATAACCTTGTTTACTTTAAACTGAAAGTACATATGAAAACTGAACATTTAAACGATTTGCTCACTAGTCTGCCTTAAAACCACTTATGCTCAGGGCATTTTTTGGTATTTTCGCCTAAATTTGACATACTCAAATTCAAATGTTTACCCTACACACATACAATGGAGGAAATGAAAAAAAAAAGGTTTCATTGTAAAGAAAACCCTTTGAACTACAAAATATGAGTGTAATATATGGAGAGCACGTCTTTGACAGAAGTGTGTCTATTGCGCAACCTGGACAAAACGCGATATATCTCACCGATGAAAGCACGCAGAAACGTGAAAATTGTCTTGTTTGAAAGAAGAGATCCTAATCTAAAAGATAATATAGAGTATATAGATATTTGTGGCTGTTTGCGGCTGACTGAAGCAGTGCTATGAGTATAAATGTAAATTCGCTCAGAGGTGACAAAATTTTAAATCGCGATTCTATTGAAGATCATTCGATCTGTGATTGTTACACAATGAAATAATCTACATCGTCAAATTCCTGAGAATGAGAGCTTTCTTGTGATATATGACTTGACTTTTTTGTGAAAAATATATAAAATACACATTATTCGTAAAAATTATTCGCAATGGTTAGGCGGAAATTCGTGTGTGGGACGAATACATTTCTAAGCTTCATTTTACTGCTTTATGAATATAAAAACCAAAAGGAATGGTATTCTTTGTAAAGAAGACACTCCAAGCTTTCAAATGAACCCATATATGGGCTGATACCATATAAGGAAGGCTATGTAAATGAAGCATAAACATTTTTAACGTGAGTCCAAACTCCTGATAAAAACATCACAATAATACACAAGTACTAATCCACATGACTCCAGTCCATCAATTAACATCTTGTGAAGGTTTTCATCATCAAGATGTTTTTAGCTTCACATTTTTATATAAAATATGAGTTCTCTGTCCATAATATTCTGCAGTGAAAAGTCATCTCATCTGAACAAGGAGAGAAATATGCACAGATCAAGCACTGTTTGCAAGCGAAATCAGAAATCAAATTTGTTTTAAACAAATATGTCAGTGGATTTTGATGTAAAAGGACAATAGGTGATGGACTTTTTGACTGGAGGAAGCATTTTTATGGATTGTACACAAAGATTTTGTCAGTTTAAAATTAAAATGCCTTAATGATGGATTTGTTTCTTACAAACACACAGATTTTCCCTTCACAAGACCTTAATTGATGGACTGGAATCCTGTGGATTAGTTCTGGATTTTTATGATGTTTTTATCAGCTGTTTGAACTCTGACAGCATTCTGACGGCACCCATTCACTGCAGAGGATCCACTGGTGAACATTTCTCCAAACTTGTTCTTATGAAGATCAGAAAATCATGGACATTAAAATTCTGCATACTTTTTGTAAATGCTTATCTTATACAGTAAGAGCAACAGAATGAAATAAAATATGCATAAGGGGCCGTTCACATGTCGCGCCTAAAACGCGTGGAAAACGCTAGGTGCGCCACTTTCTGCTTTTTTTCCAAAGCGTTCGGGCGCTTGTGCTCTGGAGGCGTCTGCCGTTGCTAAGCAACCATGACCTCCGCTCTCCATGAAGTGCCCTGTTTGAGGGCTAATAACATTCTTGCAATGTCCATACCTGGCCAGTGTCCACTTGAAAAGCCGCTGGATCCTTGTGTGGCCGAGTATTCTGTTACATAAGCGCTAAACAATACTCGGCCGTGGGAAGGGATCAGAGTGAGTGTTATATAGGGAATGTGTGATTGATTACAGCTGTGTGCAATCAACTGTGTAATCAGTGCAGTGGATGATGGGAACTGTAGTCCGGGTGGAGTGCAACAGTGGTGTGGTGCAAGAGTCCATAGTAGTGGAAGAGTGACCTCTGGTGGCGAGCAGACGGAAGTTCATGGACTGAATTCGTGACACATACACAAACTCAAATAATTTGGTAATATGTAATGTGCAATTTATATTAATGTTTTATATTTTTATATTTATATAAACCAGTAATATAAATTGTATATTACATATTAACACACAAAAACAAACAATAACAAAAAAAACAAAAAAACTTGGTAACCAGAATGTTCAAGAAACAACAACAACAACAATAATAATAATGTTTTACATTACAAAAAAAATTAAAAATAATAATAATAATAATAATGTTTTACGTTACGATGTTTTAATGTTTGAAAATATAATACAAAGCCATTTACAGTATAAAGTTTATATCAATATATTTTGATCTCTATTATATTATATTATATTATATTATATTATTATGCAGTTTGATTTTTGACTGCTGTTTTTTTTTAAAAGAGCAAACTACCCCCTAGCCTAACAACAACCCCCTCTGTGGCCCCCATTGTCTTGCCTATCTCACTCTTTTCATCTTGAGTGTGCTTGCTGAGTGATACTTATTCATGCAAGCCCTGAACTTCCGTCAGCAGAGACAAAACACTCTTTGTAATTCTACTGCAATCTCTGTGGTGCTGTTGCACACCAGCAATGCTGAGGCAACAAGCATGGTGATCCGAATGTCTAATACATTTCAAATGCATTTTCAGATAAATTATATGTGCAGGTTTGCAATCGGCATACTACTGACAGACTGAAGTGAATGTGAAACAAAGATGTGTGATTTTAGCTCAGTGGCGTATGGTGCTTTAGGGATGGAGGACAGGAAAGAAGCAGGCTTTCTGTTTTGGATGAATAATGTTTTCTTTCTTAAATTACAGACTATTTGTGGAGCAGGTTTGGATGAATTCAAAGAGAATTCAAACCCTGTCTATCATCAGTCTCAAAGGGATGCTTGTATTTGTGATGTTACAGGGATAGTTCACCCAAAAATGAAAGTTCTGTCATCGTTTTCTCACCCTCATGTCGCTCCAAACCCGTATGATTTTCTTCCACCTTTGCAACACAAAATGAGCTATTTTGCATAGTGTCCAATGTGTTCTTTTCCACTGAATAAAAGCATATAGTGATATAGCATATATTGTGTAGACCTTAATACAAAAAATATATACATTTGCAGTTCTCATCGCAGCAAATAACATTTTGTAATAAGTTCACTGCAATGTACCCAGCATAGCATATATAATACAGGCCATGCAAGTACAACTAAATGGATTCATAATTTATACAATAACTTTTTGATGAAGGGTGAACCAAGTACAATAGACAATATTCATGTGAATGTTATGTAAAAGGTAGAGCATATAAAAATTTTGGCCAAGTGTTTTGGCCCTTGTGTTGATATGTGGAGACAGTAGCTCATGCTGAGCCAAGGACACTCCTATCAGAATATAACAGAATACTAATGCAGTTCAATTAGGCTTCCAGACAGTTCAGCTAATTCCCATGCAGAAATGTCAAGTTGTTGTTTTGGGTGGGGGGCCGTGGTAATAATAGTTGACCTCAACCTCAATGTTGACTATTAATTTGTAAATATCAGGCCTTGAAATAAGAATGTTAAAATCGTTTATTTACATTTATATTTCTATGTATATGCGTGGTGTCAAGGGTTTGTGTATCTCTAAGGGAGTTTTTCTGGCAAGATTTATTAATATATTTCTCTTTTGTTCCAGGTCATTGCCTCCTGAGTTTAATTCATTTTCCACCAGTTGTCAAGTAATACTGCTTTCATGCCTATTAACTAATTTCTAAATATTATAATAATTTCCCCATTTCGCTTAACATGACATTTGTATCAATTACATGTAGTTGTGTAATTCTCCATGCAAACCAGGGGATGGAGGCCAGCTGGAAACTGAGCAACAAAGCGCTAATCAGACAAGCAGTGGGGGGTGACCAAAACATTTTGCTTATTTATTTGCAATTATTTCATTCACTACTGTAGCTCCAGTGCATTGTTTTAGTTTTTGGTTGTTTCTTCAACTGCAGGTACTTTTATTCATTATTAAAACTAACAGATTTCAATTTTAAAAAACAGGATACTCCATCTTGGAATTTATTTATTTATTTTTGGCATACCATTTTTTATAATTATATTTCATAAAAAAATATAATATCTCCATTGTTACCATGTAGATAGCAGTGGTAAATGTCATGTTGTATTTATTTTTTATAATGTATTATTATGATAATAATAATAACAATAACAATAATATTTATTTTAGGTTTGAGGTAAATTATTTCATTATAATATAATATAATATATATTTAGTAGGGGTGTAACGTTAAACAGAAGTCACGGTTCGGTGCGTACCTCAGTTTTGGGGTCACGATATGAGTTTGGTAGAACAGGAAATGTATTTTTTCAATTATTTTGAACAGACAGTAGTGCTACATACATGTAGCATGAGCAATTGTTTTTGATTTGAATTAGATTGTATAATTTCAAGATTTAAAACATAAACAGGTCTGACTTTAGATTTGTGAAATTATGCTGCATAAGACACCTGCACAAAAGAAAAACAGTACACGGACTGAATGAAAATGCAAATTTATTCTCTGACAGCAGGTGGTGCTTATGGAACAGCAGCGATATAGAGTTTCCTTGGTTACCGCTTTAATCAAAGCAGCACTGCGCTTATGAGCACTACTTTAATACGCATTATGTGGAGGTAGAGGAAAAGAAAATGTCATTGAAACATTTCTGAAGATGATCAGTTCCTCTAGGAGATACATTAATATAAAGCCCCACATATTTGTCTTCCTATATTTCGAGCATCGCAAACAGTGAGCTTGATCTGCCTGGTACAGTATTTTCTCCTCTTTACAGACTTCATAAATATTCCACACAAATTACATTTTGGGAGATGATTGCAATGCAGTTTGTGTGCAATTCTGGAATAGAGATCGGCCAAAATAAAACTAAAAACCAGCTCCGATTTATATCAGGTCAACCAGTGCATCTCTAGAACCTGGAACCCGTGACCATTTGGGATGAATACACGTACCGTTACACCCCTAATAATTAGGATATAAAAATGTAAATGTAATATGAAATTAGCCCTAGAAAGACAAAATTTCCACCATCTTCTTTTTCATCACTGAATATTATAATACTCACAGTTTTAGATATGGTAGAAATTGCACTTTGGCAGGAATGTTCATGAAATTTCAGAAAATTTACAAAAATGATCTTCAGTTGTGACTTCATTCCCATCACAAACAGATATTTTGGCTTTAAAGATTTAAAAAAAATGATAGTTCTTGGTTACCATCATATCATATATCATATATATCATATATCATATATCACATATCATATCATATATCACATATATCATATAGTAGCAAGTATCATATATCGTATTGTATTGTATTGTATTGTATCGTATCGTATCATGTATAATATCATATCTCATATCATATCATATATATCATATCATATTTCTCATATCATATATATCATATCATGTAAAAAATCTCTGTTTTGTGTGTATGTCAACTTTTGGACATTGTTAGTGGAGTGTGTAAATTAACTAGTGAGTGTGACTAGTCCACAGGTACAAAAGTTCCCATATAGTTGAAGAAACACTATGAAAATATGAATATCTTTGGGTGTCAAAAATGAAAGCAGAGAAGCTAAAAATGTTCAAAGATGGTCAGTCTCACAGGAGTAATCCTAGCAGTCTGGACAGCAGCATTGTTTAGTACCTCTGGCACTCTCAACCCCCCATGGCTTCCTCACTGCACATCACAGGTACAGAGCTTAGAAAGAATATTGGGATGAAGGACAATGGATTGTGCCGGAGGCTGTGATGTGGTGTTTTCTCGCTCAACAGATTGCAGTGGTTGAGTTAGGGAGGTGGGTACATTTCACATTTAGCTCCACAGTGGAAGGTTCGACTCCCCTTAGGACACAAATCAGCTCTAGCTGGTGGAGTTGGTCGCTCGGTAATGTGCCAGAGCTCATTTGTGGGAGTTTGCGCGGAGTCTGAAGGTACTTTCGCTCTGAGTCACTCACGTTCCCAATAAGCATCAAATTCCAGCTCGTAGGAGCTCTTCTAAGCTGTAATCAGTGGTTGATTGCACTTTCGAATGAAGGATCCTCCGCGTTGAAAGGAAATCATCTGCTGATAGCCGTAGTTTTTTTGCCTCTCGAAATATAGCCCACCCAGGTGACAAATGTCCTCCCGGGAAAAGCTGAAATGGCCAATTTGGATGTCATACATTGAACTGACAGGTGCCGAGAGTCGTCTTTTTGCCATCTGGATGATGGTTGCACCATTTCTGCCCTTGGTTTCTTATTTTCTTTTTTTCAAAGTCTTTCTATATATAAGCCATTCCAGATAAGTTTAGTTATTATTTATTTATTTTTTAATAGATGTTGTATTGAGTGCAAAAATATAAGTTTTTTTTAATTAAGATTCGGTGGATCAAAATATGACATGTAAATAAAATATGTAAACAAGTGATAAGAGTATGTGTATTTTAAGTAGGCAGAAAAATCCATGGTAGTAAAACATGGTAGTACCGGTACTTTTTGATAAAATACCAATTTGAAGGGGGTAAATCACTTACTACATAAATTTCACCACAGTGTGAGTGCAGTTTTCCTTTCAGCAGTCTCTGAATACCACACCAATAACTTGACAGTGTTTTCTGCCATTTATTAAATTAATCTGCAGACTTTTAGGCTCATGCTCACAAATCCATGACAGGAAGTGTAATGATGTCCTCAGGGAAAGAGCACATCTGAGTTGAATCTTTTTCTTAAAGGAGTAGCTCATGCAAAACTGAAACTACTGCTCTCTCGCTCTTTTTTTTCTTTTACTCACTCATCTCGTTCCACTTGTAGGCTGTATTTATTTATTTTTTTCATGGAACACAAAGAATTTTTAAAGAATCTTTGTATAAATTTTAATCAGTTCACAGTGACTACAGACTGTAGAGAGAGACTGCAGAGAGTGCTAAAAAGTACCATAAATATTTATATTTTATGTAAAATAATATATACATATTTTATATAAAATTATAATACAAAAACTTAAATAAAATAAAATATAAATCTCAATAAATAACAGCAAATGGCTTTGAGATGGTGTGAGGGTGAATAAATCCTGTCCAAATTGTCTTTTTTTGGTAAACAAAAAATTCCATCCTTTTAAAATTGTGTCACTTCTGCACTTTAAATGTCTGTACTTAAAGGTGGGGTAAGCGATTTTTCAAAAACGCTTTAGAAAACTGATTCGGGCCGACTAGCAAAAGAAACTTGTAGCCTATCAGCAGTAAGGGGCATGTCTACTCATGATGTGGAGGAGAGACCGTTCAGTGCACAGGACGGACATTAGCGAGCCGAGCGACAGAAAGATAGAGATGGCAGATAAAAAACAAAAGAGGAAAACGTCTGCGGAACAAAAGAAGGCTTAAGGCAAGAAGTAGGACCCGTGGAAATATCAGATCAGCTTTCCAGCGCTGGCTACCAGAAATCGCTTACCCCACCTTTAATGTGAAGACTAACATTACATTATGCTGTCATATAGCAGGGAGAGATGTCTCTGAGTGTCTGGTTGTGTCTATCCCGCTTCCTGTTTGGAGGCTGATAGCAGCATTTAAGCTCTTCGCCAGTCTCTGAAGGTCAGCCCTTAAGCAGCTGTTTGAGGGATGAATGGGAACAGGTTTTTTGTGACCATTACTTCTGCTCTGATGGCTCTGTATGTGTTGGTGTCCTGCTGTGATCTTTCAGCTAGCGTTGTGCTTGTTATCACCCTCTGTAAATACTGGTGGCACACTTGTATTGATTCAAGCACTTGTAGGGTCAGAGAGCTTACATAAATACCTTCAGGATGAAACGCAAACCTTATAAAAAAGAGAGAGAGATGCTCAGCATGTTTGAGATGACAGCTACTACTTCACTTTTGACCATCATTACTGCTCCCACACAATACTGAGTCACTGTAGCGAAATCAAAGAGGCTTAATTGTCAGGCCTTGAGAAAAAGTTAAATTGAGATTAAAGTGTGGTAAAATATACTTCTTTTTTTTGACTAGCTATACTAGTCAAAAGTGTAGTTTCAGGTTCATTGAAAAGAAAATCTTGAGAAAACTAGATAGCCAAGTATTACACGACCCAAAATCCTGACTTGTAGAGAGATTGTCCTTGGATGCACCTATCAGATAAGTTGCCATTTATCAAGTATTTTATTCAGTACCAAATCATTGATTGAAATTAGTCCAGTCTACTTAAAAAAAATAAAATAAAAATATATATATATATATATATATATATTTACCATTATATCTTCATTTATAGAGTATTGTTTTGTTAGCTTAGCACCATGCTAATGCTAAACACAAATGGAATCATTTGTGAATCAAGTCTCCTGTGCGTTACATGTGCGGCTCAATAGTTGTGTGGTGTGAGGAATTGTTGTCCATTTAGAGCGATTCAAAGATTGATGACCCCTGTACCAAAACACTTCCTTAGAAAATAGTAATCAGTAGACAACAAGGCAGCTCACTAGGTTTTGCCTATATTAAATATATACATACACACAACATTAATTTAAAGAACTCCATCGTAGACTCAAGTTTTCTGACGTTCATAATTTATTTACTCCCAACCATCTCTGGGCTCCCCCTCCGGACATTAGGATTAAACTTCCACATTATGAATAAAACATACTGAAATTAATTCAGTACGGTCCAGAAATATTATCTGAAGTAAATCAATGTTTTAAAATGAATTCCCTGTGGCCTCAGGTGTATATTTAAGCGAAACTGAGAGAGAGGCAAAGAAAAGTCACAGAGCATGAAACCTTTCCTCAGTTTAATATTTAACGTTCAAAACCGAGAAAATATAGACATTCCCGAGCACATCCCCACTCTCTATCTGCCTACACACATCTTCACTGCTGTACCGCAGAGCTGAAAATAAATGGCCTCTCTGCATCCCAGCAGACACCCATCCAGAAAAAAAAACACATTTAAAAGAGGGCATGTAAATCCTCATTGAGTGACTGCAGTGCGGAAGTTCGATATAAAAAAATACATACAACCGTGATGCGTCTTTTCTTGGGTGCCTTTTGGTACCAACCAGTATGACACCTCAACCCTTATGTGACAAATCGCTGAGCGGCGAAGCTTATCAGAGAAACGCTGCCAGCTTTGCTTAGCCTGGTACAGTTTTGTCTACTTAGAAATAGTGATTTGGTGCCAGAGCCCAGGCGAGATTAAGCCGTGGATGTTTATAATATCAGACAGGAGCGCGCTCAAGCATTTGGGTGCTTTAAATCAGGCATGAAATTAATTTCCAAACCCTTTTATGCAGAGGTGCGAGTAATAAGAGGCATATGCTTTGTATTTCGCATATATATGGCCCGGAGCTGATCCAGCGGGCCTTTGGAGTCATTGTTCGACGCATGTCTGTCTGACCTTAGAAGCATTGAATCTCTTTGATCAATACGCCAAATACATTTTCATGAATAAGGCTGGAGTGTTATAGCGAGACTAGCTTTGTTGCTGTTCTTTGGCTGATCTCTGTCTTCTTTATGTCGGAGGTATAGACCACTAGACGTCCTTCAAAAAGAGATGTGGCAAATAATCATTATCGTATCTGCAGGATTGGTATCTGCATTCCCATGAGCACAAATCAACAGCACCACAGCTCCACAGATCTTTATTTCAGCAGTGCATTTTGGAGGTCTCCTCGCAGGTTGTCAGTGGGTCTTTTATACTTACAAATAGGAGACATTTTGAAGGTTGTCCTAGTTAAGGATTGCTGGTAAAAGTATCGTTCAACGTGCGATATATGCAGTATTTTCCATGACGTCTGAAGCCATATGATAGCTTTGTGTGAGGAACAGAATGAAACAAAGTAAAACATTTAGGTGCATGACACAAAATACTGCATTATTAAGTGTGTATAATTGCATAAATGCACAATTTTTTGCTATATATACCACTTCAGATTACAGTGTAAAGCAATCTGTAGAATAAACGAAGAGTTAATTTGCAAATACCGATAACTCCATTTTTATTTTATTTTTTCAGAAATCATGTTTTTTTATTGCGTATTCCAAGTAATATCAATCAAACTGCAGTTGGGTTGTTTTGATTAAGTAATAATAACTTAAGACAATACAGGTAATTTGCAAAATTAAAGTTCATTGAAAGTATGTTTTTTTTTTTACATATTAACAGTTTGTTTTACAGCAAAAGCAGATAACTCCAACAGTCGTTTTTTTTTGGCAAAAGCAGATAACTCCACATTTCATGTTTTAGAGTTTAAAAAAACACTCGTTTAATCTTTGTAATCTCCTCAGATGACAATGTAGATGCCTGACAAACGTTGTTGTTGTTGTGATCATAAACTATGGATGTGATTACACGCAATACACGGTGCTGTTCCCTCACCATTTTAACGGGTTGCTTTTGCAAGGTTCCGTGAAAACGTTTCAGCTTTTATTTTCCTTTTTCGCCCTGAAGAAGATATCACAGGTTCATCAAGTTCGTCGAAATTATCCACCCTCGATCACTTTTAGTCAGCTTTGACGAAACTCCTCTCAGCTAGCACGTCTTTTCAAAGGCTACGTTTACATGCAACCAAATAACCCGTTTGTAATCGGACTGAAAAGCCTTTATGTAAACATCTTAATTGACCCGATTGAGCTCAATCGGAATGAAATTTCGATCGGATTGAAGGGGGTGGTTTATTCCTTTTCTAATACGATTGAGAGTGCATGTAAACACTCGATTGGATTGAACCCCGAAACTGAAAGGACTGCACATGTGCAATGACGCAGAAATAGCGTAATGACGTATGACGAGCAGAACGAGCGGTTCTTCCTTTTGAATAAAGTGTTGTATAAATGTGTGTCCTGTCATTATAAAACTCTCCTTTCACTCGGCAACTGTGAAGTGGAGCAGGACAACCTCCCACCAGTCCTTGTT
>NW_015542355.1:546330-548303 GCF_001515605.1 Sinocyclocheilus anshuiensis
GCTGATTCGCTAAAATGGACTTATCGGCTTCTGTTCAAAAACAACAAGGGCGCTTGTCGGCTTCTGCAGTAAAACGTGAAATCGCGATGCCTTGAAAGTGGACAAAACCGGCTTTTTTGACAAAATGTGTTTAGGGTTCAGATTGCGCTATATGTGGAAAATAATGCACGGCAATCAGCTAATTTTTTTTTTTTTAAGTGCACACCGTTTATCGGTTTTTGCAAATTAACTCTTCAGATATTTATAATTTATTATACTTTTTCTATATAAACAATTAATGATGGTAGTGATGGCATTTTGGCAGAAACTATAATTATCATGATCAATTTTTGTATGGCGAAATGGCCAAAAATGATGAAAAACAAGCTGTGTGTTTTAGCATTTCTACAGTCTTTCAGGTTTTATTATTATTATTTTTTTTAATTGCTCTTTGCAATAATTGAGCATCCTTTTAAGCCATTGTACATTATCAAAAAAAAAAGAAAGAAAGGTGTTATCTAATGATTCATTATATCTATCTTTTTGTAATGGTCTTAGATTCTTTAAATTGACCTTATAAGTTTTGTTCTCAAATACATTCAGATAGATCAATAAAAATTAAATAAAATGCAATAAAATAAGAAATCATTGTAAGTAAATAAAATAAAATCATTCATACTAGGGCTGCACGATTAATCGCATGCGATATTTTACGCGCATCTTATCAGTAAAGCCGGTTCTGTAATCAGCGGTAAATCTCCATCACCTGCGTGCTTTCACATTGAGCAGCATTAACTACACAGAGCCGTTGTCGCATGCGATTAATCGTGCAGCCCTAATTCATACTGTTAAACAACTTCTATTTAAAAAAAAAAAAAAACAACAACTTTGTTTTCAATTTTTGTTTTGTTGCAAAATTTGGTGTTAGAGTCTTTAAATTGACTTTGTAAGTTATTAGTTCTAAACATTTTCTTAAACATTCCGACACTGAATGCTGGCAAAGTAGTGATTGTCTTAGATGTTATGTTAGTGTTTTCACTGATATTAAAAGGAATATAATTACAAGTGATTTGCTGTTATGCTTGAGTTACTTGCCTTCTACTCTGTATTTTCTGCTTTGTAGATAAATACATGTTTAGTGACACAGAGGCCATCTTCTCCCTTTGAATTACAACTTTAATAACTGTACTTTAGCATCTCACCAGATCAGTTTTCTTTTTTCTTTCGTTTTCTAATGCTTGTTCATTAAGTGTGAGGCTTGCTTTCTGTGCTTTCCTGGCAATGTTTTATTCTAACAAATCTAATCAATTCTACACACAGTACAGTATGTAAACAGCGGATCTAATTATACGTGGCTTGAGTCTGAAATTGATTTCAGAGGCACACAGTATATGTTTTCACATCAATGTAAACATTTATTTGAATAAATATTAAAAATTATTTACCCCCCACCACCTCCAGATGGTGAGAGGATTAAAATATTTAACTGAATGCATTTTATGAGATTACACTGCAGATTGAAGACCTCCATTTATCTTATTATAACATAATATCAGGAGCAGCAGCCAAAATCATCAATACACTATCAATGGCTCAAATTAAGATAACTTATTTATTTATTTTATTCTGCAAAATTAAATATATATAAGTATCGCTTTTTATTTCTCCTCTTTCCTACTACTTGTTTCACTTCTGTTTCAGTGTTTTTATAACCATTTCTTACTATGTGTCAGTAAGTTGTTGTTATTTTAGCATGTGTGTTTGGCTCAGTGTTATTTTTTGTAGGATTACTGATAAACTAATGTAGTTTGATTTGTATTAGTTATCTATTTTAGGTTTAGTTACAGTTGTAGTAATGTTGTCATTTTATTAGTTTTTTATTATGTCTATATAGGTTTTTTATTAAGTTTTAGTTTTATTTAATTTGAGTTATTTCATTACATAATAATATATATATATATATATATATATATATATATATATATATATTGAGT
>NW_015542355.1:548356-552604 GCF_001515605.1 Sinocyclocheilus anshuiensis
TAAAAGTAAAGTAAATATAATAGTTGCACAGACCATTTTGGCTTCTTGTTCATTCCTTTTGGCATACCAAATCACTGAGGGCATCATTAACAGAAAGATTTTCTGTTTTGCATATGTAATTAACACAGTCCCTTGACTTAGACAGGAAGAAAGAGAGGGAGACTGAACATACCTGCTACCACAGCGAGATAAAGAGAAATGTATCAAATCGAGGGCACATTTCATGCTGCGGCTGTTTTTGGTCACAACTTTCTTTACTTAAGTTACTAACATTCCTTTCACAATTACCAACATTCCTTTCACTTTTATATATCCCTCTATCTATATTTTTACTTGTTTTATTTTTATATAACACGTTAGCAAGTATACTACTTCACTACTCAAAATTGTGTTATCTCTATTCTATTCTATTCTATTCTATTCTATTCTATGTATTAATAATTATACCTGTTTGCATGCTAATTGCTAGTCTGCTCATTTATTATGTTAATAATCACAACGTGAATTATGCTCAAAAGTATTAAATATTCTGCATGGTAGAAATCTTTGTCTGAGTATGTTAAGTAAGAATGTTATTTGTCCATTACCCAACATGCGTTTTTACCTCTCTGCTGCTGTGCAATGTTCTGCTCTAAGAATTATGTTTCTTCTTCTATTGCTCAGATTGCGACAATAACAAACAGTCAATTTTTCAGTTAAAGTCAGTTCATTGATGATTCAGTGATGTCTTCATCCAGTTCAGCTCTCTTCCAATAGTATCTGTGCAATCAAGCCGACAATATTGCCAGAAATTAAGCGTCCCCAACAAAGCAAGCCAAAGGCGACAGAGGCAAGGAACCAAAACTCCATCGGTGACAGAAATTTAGAAAAAAACCTTGGGTGTAACCAGGCTCAGTCGGGGGGCCAGTTCTCCTCTGGCCAGACAAAACCAGCATGGCATGGTTTAATTCCAGGCTGCAACACAGGTCAGGACTTGTCTGGTTCCCATGGTCCTGTCACGATGGCCGTCTAGTTGACGAGGTCTTTGCAGGGGATCTGTCTCAGACCTTAAGCACAGCTGTTGTCATCTGAAAGGGCTTTTTTTAGACCCATCTGCCTTACTAAGAATGGTTAAAATTATGACCATGAATAAATATTCATGAAAAGCCTCTTGTGTTAGCGTTTATGGTCTGCTCACTGCTGCTTGTCTCAAGTATACCTTACATTCGAGTATTGTTTCCAACTAAATGTGTATCTCTCGCTCTCTCTATCTCTCTCGGTTTTTCTTAGGTAAGACCACCAAATGTGGCCCATCAAATATAAGACGCTGATGGTTTCCATGCATCTTGGTGTCAGTAGCTAAGTACTTTGATTTCTGTTATGCACAGCTTGAATTGCAATGCTATGGGGAATATGTCCAATTACACACTGTGTTTTTCCTCTATAAGTGATTTTGTATGTTGTTTACTGCCTGGCTAAAAATGTTACCTTTTTAATTTTTGCTTAAAGATGAATTGTTCATGTTTCATACTTGTGTTACTGTTACAAGTCTGTTTGATCCTTGTTCTATGATCAATATCCTTTACGTAATTTGGTGTATTATCACCAAATCTTGGATTCAGTCTTTTTGTCAACTTGTTTTCTTTCAATTTGTACAGGTTTTTTTATTTCTTCTTGGCCCTTATTTTTTGCACTTAGCTTTTTTGGGGGTAAAAAAAACTTATTTGTGGATGATTATGGCAATATTCACTCAAAAACTGAGGTGCATGTGCTGATATGTTCCAAAACGTAATATAAAACCTGTGCTAATTGAAAGAAAACAAGTTGATAAAAAGATTGAATCCAATATTTAATAATAACAACATAGCATAACAAGAACTTTTTCACAAGTGTAACAAGGTGAGAAAAATCCCCAAAAAAGTAAAAAGATTATCAGTGTTTTTTGGAAAGTTGTTATGCCCTGTATGAGCAAAATCAGTAAGTTTTAGTCCAATGTGATAATCCTCTCCAGGTCAAAATGTCTTGATAAAATGAATCATGTCAACATGCCTCACCATTAAGGCAAAGGTCAGTGTGTGTTTAGTAAACCATATGTCCTTTTAATGGGCAGTAATGAAGAATACTGTAAGTTTTTGTAACAGTCTATATGCATATACAGAACTTCTTTTACCTCAAAAAGTGTCACAACTAGCCTCAGTATTGAGATATTTCTGAAAATAATGAAGATTATTATGTTTTGTAGATTTGTTTTACATTTTAGATATAATATGAAGTTCATGGCACCATTTCATGTGGTGGACGTCATCTGGATTTACTGCGATCATCATGTTAATAACTCAAAACAGAAAAAAGTATTATTAATTGGTTAATTAATAGCTCCTATTGTCATTCATGATGATCAGAATGTGTTCATCTCTTGTGATTCATAACCGGTAATAATAGTCTCCCTGATGGAGAATCTTGGCACAAGCATCTGGCAAACCAGCAGGTCTGTGCGAGGAATATATCAGCGAGACAACCTGTCAATAAAAGGTTTTATTTATGGTGTGAAAACTGTTAGAAGGCGGCTGTGGCAGTGTCCTTAGACCTGTGTCTCAGTGTGTAATTAAGAGCAAATTGCCAGTCAACCCCCTTTGAGGTCATGATGCACTATTCATGTCTGCATTGATTAGATCTCATGGGCTGCAGTGGACAAGAGTGCTATGGGAACAGCCGTTATCCTGACATGAGAAAAATGAAACGTGTAAATAATCAGTGTCCGGCAGCTGCAAAGATGATTAGGATAACATAATGAGATAGCTGATTAAGAACAAACACTCTAAGGGCTGCAGTGATATAGACTGTAACAAATGTCACCAATTTCTCCAATTAAGCAGAGGCTGCTAACACACCAGAGTGGAGGAGTAACAAACTCAAAACAGCAATCACACTTCTTCAGTGTTTTTCAGTGATGTAACAGTAATTCAGATGATCATAGTGAATCTTTTCTAGCAACAAGCGAAGTTTTCCAGGAGCAATGTACCGCAACAAAACTAAATTTTTCACACTTAACTTAACTACTGTGTGAGTCATGTCTAGATTTTGCTTTTTTGAAACACTTCTATAAACGGTACTGTTCTGCTAAATTAAAAAATGATATTTTTATGATTGAGCATTCATGTCACTTCAAAGTAGCCTACTACTCAATAGAGAACAGTGCTGTAACTGTTACTAGTGAGCTAGATGATGTTAGTGTACTCAATCCTTATATATCAGCTACAATACAGCCTAACATTTCTTTAATGCCAACTCTATAATTTGACATCTACATCTTCTCTAAGGTACTTTGTTTGCAGCTGTTGTAAGCACTGTACATCACTGAACATGTGTAGATCAAATAAGAGTTGTTGAAGGGAGAGCTCAGAGGAGACGTGTCCAGAGACTAATTTATGACTTTTATCTGGTGTTTATTTATAGATGATAATGCTCAGTCAGAGATGTGTTGACAGTGGCATGAAGTGACTTCTCTGCACACTCTGTAAAATGGAGAATTCAATTCATAAATAACAGCACCATGCTGCTGAGAAGACAAGCGTTTCAAAACGGCAAAAAGCGTTTGATTTGATGCGTCTTTCATGAAGGCTCCTCCTGTTACAACTCACTGATGCTCCCTGGGAGAAGACGGGGATTTTGTGGACTTTTCTTTCACCTGCAGTATTCAATCTCTCCTTAACTTTCCATTAGACAATAACACCTCAAGTCTAATTACCTGCAGTCCTCAAGGTCAATGTGAATGAGAAAGTCATTAGCGAGGTCTGTTCTCCTCTGAGCCGTCTAGGTAACATAATGCAATCAGGCTATTGCAACACCAAGAGTGTGTAAACAACTCCGCACGCCTCCTGCTACAAAAACATCCCATTATTCAACATACACATGATTGTACGAACCAGGATTCTTACTGTTAACTATAACTAAAATAAAAAATTAAAACTAAAACCAAAAAAATAAAATAAAATAAAAAAATAACTTATTTTATTTCAGTTGCCAGGGCATCATTTTTTCTTTTAATTTAACTTAAAACACTAAAATAACTAAAACTAAAATTGAAATAGAAATTAATAACAACTATATATATATATATATATACAGTGCTGCTTGAAAGTTTGTGAACCCTTTAGAATTTTCTATATTTCTGCACAGTGGGTAACGCAAGTTTGATAATCCGATTACTTTTTTCAAGTAACTAGTAAAGTAACGCATTACTTTTTAATTTACAAGAAAATATCTGAG
>NW_015542355.1:553001-554028 GCF_001515605.1 Sinocyclocheilus anshuiensis
GCTGACCTTCAGTGATCCAATTCAACCATACTAATAAGCAAAAATTACACAAGATAAACTAACATTTCTTCTTCTTTTTTTTATTGCTGAAGAGTGTTGAACTTTCTTCTTCTGTGTTCTACTGTACAGACGTGAATTTACATTTCCTTCAGCCTGAGGCTTTTGGTGTGAAAGGGCTTTTACATTTGCCAGAAATAGAACTTTTTATATTAAAAGCAAACAAGCAAGCCCAGCCCAGATTTAAAAAGTAGCGCAAAAGTAACATAACGCATTACTTTCAATAAAAAGTAACTAAGTAACGTAATTAGTTACTTTTTTAGGAAGTAACCCAATATTGTAAATAATGCATTACTTTTAAAAGTAACTTTCCCCAACACTGTTTCTGCATAAATATGACTCACAAACATAATCAAAATTTCACAAGTCCTGAAAGTAGACAAAGAGAACCCAAACAAACAAATGAGACAAACATATTTTCTTTGCCATTTATTTATTTAGAAAAATTATCCAATGTTACATATCTGTGCAGTGCAAAAGTATGTGAATCTTTGCTTTCAGTATCTGGTCTGACCCCCTTTTGCAGCAATAACTGCAGGTAAATGTCTCTTGTAACTGCTGATCGGCTTGTAGGAATTCTAGCCCCTTCCTCAGAACAGAACCACTTCAACTCTGTGATGTTGGTGGGTTTCCTCCTATGAACTGCTTGCTTCAGCTCCTTCCACAACATTTCAATTGGATTAAGGTCTGGACTTTGACTCAGCCATTCCAAAACATTAACTTTGTTCTTCTTTGACCATTCTTTGGTAAAATGACTTGCTTGGCGTTGTTGTCTTGCTGCTGCTTGGGGTCGTTGTCTTGCTGCATGGCCCACTTTCTCTTGAGACCCAGTTCTCGGACAGATGTCCTGACATTTTCCTTTCGGATTTGCTGGTATAATTCAGAATTCATTGTTCTATCAATGATGGCAAGCTGTCCTGGTCCAAATGCAGCAAAACAGACCCAAAACATGATACTACAACCACCATGT